>NW_027139623.1:5752500-6017500 GCF_035084215.1 Heptranchias perlo | reverse complement strand
AGCAAGATGTGTAAATGATATCGTGAACCGAAAGAATTGCATTTGAAGCAGAGAGCCAAAGACACGCCAATAACAATTGCAGCTTTTCATTTGATTTGATTTTAAATAGCTAAGTTTATGAACTGAATCATGCTTCTCTAATTTCCCGACTCAGATTCAAGGCGTCAGTTTATTTTCTTTCTCTGAGACACTTCACCCGGCAGCGTAATGTTGGCGAGCGGTGATTAATTTCCCCGAGAACCAACAGGAAGAGAGCCCAGGCCGGAGGACCACGGGAGCAGTGTCTTCTGCACCAATCGCGGTGCTTGAGGGGTGGAACCTGGGTCGGCGAGTCAGTTGAGTTTGTGGGAACCCTTGTTAATAATTTATCTTTTAAAAGCTCAGTCGAGATATATTTTGTCAAGAAAGTAGTTTTAATATTTGTCAGTATTTTTTTTACCTGGAGTTCCTATTATTAGTTTCAGACACTTCAGTGCTCAGTGGATCAAGTGTTTAAATGTCATTCATTTCCCTCTTTCCATGTCGCCTCCGAGAACTCTGCGTTCTTCCAATTCTGGCATCTTGTTCATCCCCAACTTCCTTCGCTCCACCATTGGCGGCTCTGCCTTCAGTTGCTGAGGCCCTGAGCTCTTTGACCAAGCTCAGTCCTAATGTCTCCTTGTTTGGCTCAGAGTCAATTGTTTATCTGATTACGCTCTTGTGAAGTGCCTTGGAACGTTTTACTACGTTAACGGCGCAATGTAAATGCAGGTTGTTGTTGATCTGCTAACGTTGGCCTCAGCTTTGCCGGACATAATCAGCCAGGGACGGTGGCTGTGATGCTCCCCGTGGTTGAAATGCCGACAGCTCGCTGTCTCGGCTCACAAGTACAGAATTACCACTTGGCCGGGGACTGGAGGGCAAACAGTGACTGGGCCCGAACCCCACCATCACGCAGCACCTTCAGGAGGGAAAGGGAGAAAAAATAGAGCCTGCGATGAATCTAGATTTCAAACAGCGAGGACGTGTCAAGGAGGGAGAGTGTGGGACGGAGAAATTCGCAGCTTAATAGGGGCAAGGAGGGAGAGTGTGTGGGACGGGGGATTTACAGCTGAGGAGGTGCAAGAGCGGAAAGAATGTTCCAGAGAAACCAGAACTGTCTGTTGTGAATTTGTATCCTGTACTTACAGTGATGATTTTTGTAAATGAGGAGGACAGATGCATCGACTCGGCTTGTATTGTCTTGAATTTACAAGATTAAGGTGTGATCTAATTGAGGTGTTTGAGAAGATTAAAGGATTTTATAGGGTAGATAGAGAGAAACTATTTCCTCCAGTGGGGGAGTCTAGAACAAGGGGGAATCAACTTAAAATGCAACCATCCGCAATAAGGTTGTGGATGGCAAGGGCCTTGTTCAGAAGTGAACGGACATCTGGAGGGAGATGAGGAGAGAGGAGGTGACTGATTAGGCAGTGCCTATAAATGAAGGAGAAATGATGACTGGTCAGGCAGTGCCAAAAATGAAGGAGAAATGATGACTGGTCAGGGAGTGTCTGTCAATGAAGGAGAAATGGTGACTGCTCAGGGAGTGTCTATAAATTAAGCAGAAATGGTGATTGATCAGGGAGTGTCTGTAAATGAAGGAGAAATGGTGACTGGTCAGTGTGTGTCTGTAAATGAAGGAGAAATGGTGACTGGTTAGGTAGCGGACATCACCAAAAGTGGGAGATATTACAGATGGACAGCTTACAGGCAGCTAGAGGGAGGGACACTGTGTTGAAAAGAGGACAAGAGCATAAACACCCAGCCAGAGACAGCACCTTCAGGGAAGGAGAGGGACGGGAACCAGTGAGTGTAGAACTGAACCCAGTCAGAGTCAGCACCTTCAGGGGAGGAGAGGGAGGGGAACCAGTGAGTGTAGAACTGAACCCAGCCAGAGTCAGGACCTTCAGGGGAGGAGAGGGAGGGGAAAACTTAAATAGAAGGAAAAATGTTGGAGGTGGTGCGATGGGTTTGGATTTCAGCAGAGGGAGGAGGGTGAGTGTGTGGGACGGGGATTTACAGTCTGGGAGAATGAATGGGAAGAATGTTCCATAGAAACTGGAATTCCCAGTTCTGAATTTCTATCCTGTATTCCCTGTATTCACAGTGAAGTCTTTTGTAAACTCCTTTTACAGCGTATTAGAAGGGGAGGATTTGAAGATGAAAAAATCAAACCAAATATCACATAGAGACCTGACAGTCACTCAATTCACCAGCACCTGAAGATCATCGGCCTTTGAATATAGAAGGAGTAATGTTTGTCTGTTCTGTCTGTGGGAAAAGATTTCGTACATCAGTGTAACTGGAAAATCACCGAGAAACATACACCCGAGTGAGAGTGTTCCAGTGTACTGACTGTGGAAAGAGCTTTAACCAGTTACACAGCCTGAAAACACATCATACCATTCACAGTGGGGAGAAACCAAACACGTGTTCTGTGTGTGGACGAGGCTTCAACTGATCGTCCAACCTGGAGAGACATGAGGACACCAGCAGCACGGAGAAACCGTGGAAATGTGGGGACTGTGGGAAGGGATTCAGTTCCCCGTCCCGGCTGGAAACTCATCGACGCAGTCACACTGGGGAGAGGCCGTTCACCTGCTCCGTGTGTGAGAAAGGATTCATTCATTCATCCAGTCTTCTGACACATCAACTTGTTCATACTGATAAGAAACCTTTCAAATGTTCTGAATGTGAAAAGAGCTTTAAAAGTAAAAAGGATCTACTGGCACACCAACGCACTCACACTGGGGAGAGGCCGTTCATCTGCACTGAGTGTGGGAAGAGATTCACTCAGTCATCCCATCTGCTGATACACCAGCGAGTTCACACTGGGGAGAGGCCGTTCACCTGCTCTGTGTGTGGGACGGGTTTCACTCTGTCATCCGGCCTCATTGAACACCAACTTGTTCACACTGATAAGAGACCCTTTAAATGTTCTGACTGTGAGAAGAGCTTTAAAAGAACAAGGGATCTGCTGAAACACCAGCGAGTTCACACTGGGGAGAGGCCGTTCACCTGCTCTGCGTGTGGGAAGGGATTCACTCAGTCATCCAACCTCATTGAACACCAACTTGTTCACACTGATAAGAGACCCTTTAAATGTTCTGACTGTGGGAAGAGCTTTAAAAGAATAAGGGATCTGCTGAGACACCAGCAAATTCACGCTGGAGAGGGTCCGTTCACCTGCACTGAGTGTGGGAAAAGTTTCACTCATTCGTCCGACCTGCTGAGACACAAGCGAGTTCACACTGGGGAGAGGCCGTTTACCTGCTCCGTGTGTGGGAAGGGATTCACTCGATCATCCCACATGTTGAGTCACCAGCGAGTTCACACTGGGGAGAGGCCGTTCACCTGCTCCCTGTGTGGGATGAGATTCACTCACTCATCCAACCTGATTGAACACCAACTTGTTCACACTGATAAGAGACTTTTTAAATTTTCCGACTGTGAGAAGAGCTTTCAAAGAAAAAAGGATCTGCTGACACACCAACGCATTCACACTGGGGAGAGTCCGTTCACCTGCTCCGTGTGTGGGAAAGGATTCATTCAGTTATGCAGCCTCATTGAACATCAACTTGTTCACACTGATAAGAGACACCTGAAATGTTCTGTCTGTGAGAAGAGCTTTAAAAGAAAGTGGAATCTGCTGAGACACGAACGTAATCACACTGGGGAGAGGCCGTTCACCTGCTCTGTGTGTGGGATGGGATTCACTCAATCATCCCACCTGCTGAGTCACCAGCGAGTTCACATGTGACTGCAGGGGTTGGATTCTACTGTTATTGCTGATGTTAATCACATCCAGGACTGAACCATGTTCATTCTGACAGTTGGGGTTTGTTTCTGATGTTAATAACCCCTTTTTACTGTATTCTGTACAAGAGTCAAATAAATCAGCTTTCCTTTGAAGACAGTGTGTCCAGTGCTTGACATCTTGATGATAAGGCAAGCTGATTGAGGATTATTATGAAGTGAGTCGTATCCATCTTAGAACTGAGTTCCTATACCTTTTAAAAGATGGATATTCAAGACATCCAAGTCTGACAGGACTGAATGTCCCAGCACTGACTGTGTGTATGACAGGACTGGGTGTCCATGCACTGACTGTGTGTATAACAGGACTGAGTGTCCCAGCACTGACTGTGTGTATGACAGGACTGGGTGTCCATGCACTGACTGTGTGTATAACAGGACTGAATGTCCCAGCACTGACTGGTGTATAACAGGACTGAGTGTCCCAGCACTGACTGTGTATAACAGGACTGAGTGTCCCAGCACTGACTGTGTGTATAACAGGACTGAGTGTCCCAGCACTGACTGTGTGTATAACAGGACTGAGTGTCCCCGCAATGACTGTGCGTAGAGTGTACATGGGCTGTGGGAGGAGATAAATGGTTGGGGTAGAATCCATGATAGGGTGGAGTGACATGGGGTTGTCGGAGGAGATTAAATCTGTTGGAGGAGGTTACAGAGATAGGGAGGGGGCGAGGACCATGGAAAGTTTTGAACACGAGGATGAGGATCTTAAAATGTCGGACCGGGTGCCAAAGTACGAACACACGAACATAAACTTACGGTTCACTGACCGGCAGACAGGTGGTGAAGACATTGATGTCCGCGGGGGAACAGTCAGGGTCACAGCAGCAGTCAAGTTCGCAGAATCCGCCAGTCAGGTCACAGGTACAAATGGGAACGGCTGGAACAAGACACACACAGTGAGATCTTACAACAGAGCACGGACGGTCTTAAAGACCACCTCCCTCCCTTGCAACTGTTGCCACTGGCGGGAGGGTCGGTAACCAGAGGACACAGATTGAAGGGAATTGGGAAAAGAGCCAGAGGGAGATGAGGAGAATGTTTTTAGGCAGCGAGTTGTTCAGATCTGGAATTCACTGCCTGAAAGGGCGGTGGGAGCAGATTCAATAATAACTTTCAAAAGGGAATCGGGTCAATCCTTGAAGGGGGAAATTTGCGGGACTGTGGGGAAAGAGCAGGGGGGAGTGGGAGTAATGGGATCGCTCTTTCACAGGGCCGGCACAGGCGCGATGGGCCGAGCGGTCTCTTTCACAGGGCCGGCACAGGCACGATGGGCCGAGCGGCCTCTTTCACAGGGCCGGCACAGGCACGATGGGCCGAGCGGCCTCTTTCACAGGGCCGGCACAGGCGCGATGGGCCGAGCGGCCTCTCTCTGTGCTGTTTGATTCTCGCTCACTTTTGGGCTCCGACCCACGGCCCGTTTGACGGGGAGGCGGGAGAGTGACTCCCCCCCGAGCCCAGCTCGACACCGGCCGCTGACAGAGTGGAGATTCAGGAGGCCCGCAGGAGGCCCCGAGTAACTTCCCCCGTCACCCCACCCTCCCCACTCAGGCCACTCCCGGGTGCGGGCCCTCCCTCTGTCGGCCTCGCCCCCGCCCACAGCACCGCCCGCCCGCCGTCATCTTCCCGGCGCCGGCCTGTTGCTAAGGGAACGCGGCACAGGACCCGCGCGGCGCATGTGCGGCATCCCTCTGGCCCGAGCGGCACATACGCCTCGTGACGTCAGCAAGCAAAGGTGTGTGACGCTTCAGAGTGTCACGTGGTGGAAGGTGTCAGCCCTGGAGACGGGGGGAGGAGAGAGCTGTCAATCAAAGTGACCGGATTCAGCACTCACTGCGGACAGGGTTTGGAGAATTTGTTCAAAATGCAAAACGTGCAAGAATGAAATAAAATTTGAAATGCAGCAAAAAAGAAAAAAAAAACTGCAAATACAATAAGCTGAATTTAAAACAGAAATGTCTAAACTCACATAAGGCTGATGGTCTGGGTCCTCCCGGCACTATTAGTCTTCTCTACCTGGGGTATTGGATGAGCAGAATGCTTGAATGTAACTTTTTTTAATGCAGATGGCGCTGGATGTATGGAATGGACCAGCGAGTGAGGCAGTGGGGCCTGATTGTATCAGCAAATTCCAGAGAGCTGAAAGTGGTACCTTGGGATACGACAGCCTCGAAATTTAAAATAATTTTTGGTGCATGTGCACTAGTTTTTTTGATTGCTGTACCTGGACACCTAAGCCTCTTTGCTCCTCGACAGTCCCCAATTTCTCACCATTAGGAAAATTCTCCTATTTCTCACCTGGTGCCAGCAATAGAATTACATAGAATGTGCAGAAGGTCCATGCCGGGGATTATGCTCCACATGAGCCTCCTGTCACCCTTCTTCATCTAACCCTATCAGCATATCTTTCTATTCATTGCGATATGACAGCCTAGAAATTGGGATCTTCAATGTTATTTTTGGTACATGGTGCGCTCGCTTTCCACTCTTCACCATCCAATAATAACAGACCTTTATTGTTTGGTGTACCTGGACACCAAACCCCTTTGCTCCCCTACAGTCCCTATAGATACTCGTTCCATTACTCCCCACATCTTTAGTATTTACTCTCTTCACTGTCCACTGACAACAGAGACGGTGAGACTGGAACTTTTTTTTTGTATTTCAAAATATAGTTTATTTCATAAAATTTATGGATGCACACAGTTCAATGTAAATATCACAGTTACAATTCAAAATAATCAATACAGATCGTGCACACTACGATTCAATTTTTACAATTCAACACACAGTATATATTTTCTAAGACATGATGTACAATACAAGGTGAAAGAGCCTTACTCAGTGGACTTTCCCCATAGAGCCTTTGCCTAGGCCGCACCTCGCTTCAGTGTGTCCCACTGCTGTCGGGGGTGCACCCCTCTTCGACTCCATGGTATAGGGATCCTGTCTCTATGGAGGGGGGTTATCACCTTTTGCCCGAATACATGGATCCATTCGCCCACATTCATGTTAGTGTTTGGCAAACACTGTCTGATGTCTTTCACACACCTGTAGAAGCTTGGGGTCAGAGACGTAGGGGGTAATTTCACCTTCACTGCTTGGGCGGTAAACTGACGGATCAGAAATTAAAATCGGGCCGGTTCTTTCAGCGGGGGGAGGGGGGGGGATCCGCTCGACCAGTTCAGCCCCCAGCGATGGTGAAAATTTCCCTCCACGTGTTGTGAACCGGTGCAGTTTGAGACAATGGACCAACTTGTGGGCTTCGAAGATTGATATTAGGGCGGAGGTCAGGAAAAGTGTGGCCGATTTTAACTATCCCCGCCTGGCGGAAATGGGGTGGTAGAGGCGAGTAAATGGTGTCAGGTCACTTACCGCCCCTTTAACGTTGGAGTTCCTGCCTCCACCATCGTGGGTCGGGTCCTGAGAAGAGCGGCCGGAGCAACACCCACCTGTTTCCGGGTCAGACCACGTGTAATATGTAAATCAGAGTATTATGACGTATCTGGGACAGTATTTAAATTTGGTGACGAATGGGAGGAGGAGCCGCCCTATCGATGGGCATTGAGTGATCCAGAACACTGAGAAGTTTATTATTAACTTATATTTTTGGGAGTAAGGATGAGCCGGAGAGCTTTCCCTTGGCCTGCTGAGGCCGTGAGAAATCTCCCGGCCCCTGATCGTCTCAGAAATGTATCAGGAGGTTTCCTTATTGATCTGTGTAACCAGGCCCAGCCTCATGTCCCATTAAACTCCCTGCACTGAGTAAACATTGCTGCCCAGCAGCTCAGAGAGGAAACGATCTCCGGAACTCCGCACTGGAATTTGAAATTACATTAATATTTTACCAGTTAGTAACGGTCCGGGTGTTGGTCCATTATTATTCTGTTCTGGTCAAAACAAATGTCCCAATGAACAGGACGCTGTCTGACCCTGACAGCTCACCCTCAGTCCATCCCACCGGGCAGTCTGTATGATGGGAAATAATCATCAATCGAAAAGGAGGATTTGATTTTATTCATTTCAGGATTAAACATTTAATATTGAAATCATATTATTTCCAAACTAATAACAGCAAATAATTTCATGTTAGAATCACATCTTGTATCATTTCACAATACCGCATTTGTCGGGTAAAATATAATTCCTGTCTGCTTTTTTCCAAATTTATTTAAAGTATTCGATTGATATCAGTTACTTTAGTGAACTCATTGATGTCAATAGATAGTAAAATCAGGCGCGGTGAATAACGGGCGCCCGATCCGCTACCGCCCGTCTTCGGCCACCGCCAAACGTGAAACTCTAATTGACTCTAATTGACTTTTTATTTAATTTCGGATGGAAAGTCTTCAGACGTTTCTATGATTTAACTAATGTAACAATTAGATTCAGTGGGTATTTAAACCCGTTCTTCAGCTCCTCTCTGAATTTAGTCTGGGTCACAGCATAAATACACGTGTTGGTGCAGGAACTGAGAAGTTGAAGCATGAATCCGGCTGACTCAATGTCACTGGCCGGATAGAACTGGGCGTTTGTTATATGCGGAGAGATAAAATAAAAAACGAGTGTGCTCCATAACAATATAAAACTGCCTGATATACTGAATAGTAAAATGATGGATTTCCTTCGGTTCTCCATCTCTGGATCCTTGTGATTCTCTCCATTGCTGCGGCCCCGGAGTCCCCTGCGGACTCTACTGGCCGCTAAAATGTGCCTGGCGGTGAAAACATTGAACAGCAAAATCAGAATGCAAGGCAGACAATACATTAACACAAGATTAAACAAGTCAAACGCTGCCCATGCGGGTGAAGTGAAAAGGGTCGGTTTGAAGACACAACCCCGGGGTACATTGTCCATTATATATTCCGGGTCAAGTGCAAAGTACATGGGAATGTTTAGTAAACAGCTCAGCGCACTCACCACCCCGATAATAACAGCCGCCGTTTTCTCGGTGCAATATTTTGTTTTCAGCTTCTGACAACAAATGGCCACAAATCGATCAAAGGTGAAAGCGACTGTGAACCAGACAGAGGTCGATATGGCCGCAAAACTCAGGGTGAGAATGAGACGGCACACGGGGGTAATGGTCAAGAATGAAACTGGGAAATAAATCTCAACAATGCGCCACATTATGACATCAGTGATAACGACCAGGAGATCGGCCGCCGCCATTCCCACCAGGTAGCGAGTGATACATTTGGAGAGTCCGCACTTTCCTCGGGACAGGATCACAATCGCCACCAAGTTAACTGTAAGAGAGAGAAACGGAAGGAGAGAAATTACTGATCTGAACTGGATCCAAAGCAGCAGTTTGAGAGGATCTGGGGTGAAATTTCCAGCTTTGTTGCTGCATCAAACGGTGGAAACTGATTCACTGACCTGGGCAGCGCTTTTGGGCAGAAAAACGTTTTTAAACACAATTATCAAGAATGCATTGGGAAATTGATACAGAACGTGAATAAAATGAGCACCGGATCGACTGGAAGGGCCGAGTGAGGGGGCAGTGCCGGTGGGGAAGGGAGAAGGGGCTGAAATGTGCGGGAATCCAACGGGCAAAATTCGGATTTGGCTCCAGAGGGACGGGAAAGTGAGTGAGGGCCGGAAAGGTGAGGGGACAAGGAGAGCTGCTGTTGGGTTTGTTGCTGTGGTTGAAGAGAGCCGACAGGGGCTGGCACAAAACGGGAAAGACCGAGATCCGCGGCGGTGTTTTTGAGGCTTTGAATCGGATTGGAAGAGGCAGCTGGAGGCCGAGCCAGTGAGTGAGAGAGGGAGGGAGACGATGAAAAGGACATGTAGGAGGTGGAGGGGTGTGAGGAGCAGATGGTTTGGGAAAGGGGATAAACAGAAGTAACGGATGAGGAGACAGAGGATTCAATGCAGTGGGTGGAGAGGCTGGGATTCACAGGGAGAGACTGCAGCAGAGTGTTAGAGGAAATCTATTTTATAGGTCCCACTCACACAATCCAAACAATAAATTCAACCATTGATTTCTGTGGTTATTGTTGTCAGGGAATATTTCGTTCATTACATAATGTTTCAATAAATTAACTTTGCACATTCGATTAAAACTAAATCAAAATGCATTAATTGAATTAGCTTCGTTCTTTAATGAATTAAGCTGACACATAGCTTCTAGAATAGAGTATCCTAATAATTCAATGCGATCAAGAAATCACTGATTTTATTCATTGAATGCATTTCAATTAAATTCAAGTAAATTGAACATTCACAAAAACAGACTGAGGACCTGATAGCGATAAGCACATCCGGAGCGAGCACAATAAAACTCTCACAATCTGACAACATCCTATTAACACCTTCAAGTGACATTTCCTTTACATAATTGCACTGGAAGTTTCAGCACTTTATTCCGATGAATTATTCACAACGCTGCTGCTCTCTAGCTCTCTCTCATTCTCTGTGTGCCTCTCTCTCTCTCCCTTTCTCACGTTCCTTCTCCCCCTCCCTTTCGTTTTCCTTCTCAGTCACGTTCTCTTTCGCACCTCTCTATCTCTCCGCACTCTCTCTACTCTCTTTCTCAATTACCCTTTTCACATCCGAGTAAATCCTAACATCCCGCGCCTGCTTTCTCCTCACCAGCCCCGTGTTCCAACGATCCTATTCTTAGTGTAAGTTTGTTAAATGGTAAACCCTCTGTGAACAGTTTAATGTTTCTACAGATCATCCCGTTCTCCACCTGTTCACCGACACTGTTCACTTCATCTACAATGCATGGAATGAACAGAATCGAATCCCTCTCCCAGACACACCTCACAACAATTGAAATTCCTTCTCCTGTAATTACAAAGTACACCGTTAGATGGCGGCATTGTTCAATTAACAAAACGCCAACATCACCGCTGCTGCAAAAAATCTACAGATAAATGGAAGGGCTCATGATTCCAACAGATAAAGTGCAAACTGATACAACATAACATCAAAACATTGCATTTTACAGTGAATTCATCGACAGTGAAGCAGAGAATGAGGTGTAAAAGTATCAGCAGCAAACTCAGTTCAATAGGCAGACATCTGAAGCGGCGTCAGATACACACACAATTAAATAAACTTTCAGAATAGTGATAACCAATAAATACATTGAAATCCCAGTTAAACTGAACCATATTATTGTGGAGGGAAGGCATTGCGCTGCCTCCTTGTAACACTGAGACCGTGAGCTGTCTCATTATCAATCACTAAAAACACGTTTATGAAAAAAATATTCCAGGACAGGTTAGTTCCACAACATGAAACTGTGAACAACTCCTGATGGTCTGAGACCAGCTCTTAGCCCAGACACCTGATTCCAATACATTCAGCACAGAGAATAATCCAGTAACAATGCCAGAATTGGATAAACAAAATCGTAAAGCATATAATGCAGCTGCTCCAAGACCAAAAGAGCAGAGACTGAGGACAGAACAGTCCACTGTGTAATACATGATGGGAGAAAAAAAAAGTATAAAGTACAGCAGCAGATTTAATAACGATTTACACCATGAACAGCTGAGATAATGGCTTACCTGGAACTCCAACGGCTGCGAGAACTGGATAATAAATACATTCTATCAGATACATTACTGAATATCCCATTTCTGTGAGAAGCAATGATTTCTGTTGGCCTGGAAACCGCAGCTCCGGCAGGCACTCTGTGTGGATTCATTACAGCGATCCCTGATTTATACAGGGGGTAAATCTCCACTGACACGGTTATACCCCTGATCATTGCTATTAGTTACAGTCATTTGAACAAACAGGCCACATCAGCAGCTTTGACTCCGATGTAAATGATGACGTGGATATATCACAAACTTCTCAAAGTTCAGAACCTTGTCTTAATGAGACCTCTCTCAGGAATAAAGTTAAAAGCTGTGCTCAGAAAGGACTGCTCCAACAACAATGAGCGGCTCCATTTACAGTTTTCATATAATTGTATTGATCATGTTCACTTTTACCGATTCAATTATAAATTTTATAGATTTCTCCACATTATACATTGAATCCAGGGACACAAGCAGACCCGTTTCACTCTGTTCCTGCAGTTTCCCAGTGAAAATATGAATGTTGACACGAAGACAGCCTCGAAAAGAGACCCCATCCTTTCAGGCAGTGCTTAACAACACTCCGTGTGAAAAATGTTCTCCTTATTTCCCCTCTAGTTGTTTTGCCAATTATTGAAAACCGATGACCTCTGGTTATCAATCCAATTATTTAATTACCCCTATTTGCTCTATAAAAACGCCTCATTATTTTGATCACCTCTTTTTTAATTCCCCTTAACCTTTTCTGCTCCAAGGAGAACAAGCCCAGCTTCTCCAATCCCTCCACATAACTGAAGTCCCTCATCCCTGGTATCACCCTGGTAACTCTCCTCTGTACCCTCTCCAAGGCCTTTACATCCTTCTTAAAATGTGCTGCCCAGTGTTGGATACAATACTCCAGCTGAGGCCTCACCAGTCTTTTGTAAGGGTTTAACATGACTTCCCTATTTTTTTATTCAATGCCCCTCTTTTACAAACCCGTGTATCCCATCCGCTTGCTTAACCACCTTATCAACTTGCCCTGCCACCTTCAAAGATTTGTGAATATGCGCCCCCAGGTCCCTCTGCTCTTCCACCACCCCCAAAATATTACATTGAGTTCCATCGAGTTACTTCGAAATTACAGCACAGAAACTGGCCATTCGGCCCAACTTGTTTATGCCAGCATGTATGCTACATACGAGCCTCCTCCCTCCCTACTCCATCTAACCCTATCAGGATACGATATTCCATTATGCCTCTTGTGCTTATCTACCTTCCCCTTAAATGCATCTACGTTATTTCCCTCAACTACCCCTTGTGGTAGCGCATTGCACATTCTTACCACTCATTCGGTAAAGAAGTTTTACCTGAATTCCATATTGGATTTATTAGTGACAGTCTTATATTTATGAACTCTAATTTTATACTCCCTCCCAAGTGGAAGCATTTTCTCTTCATCTACCCGACCAAATTCTATCATTATCTTAAAGACTTCTATCAGGTCACCCCTCAGCCTTCTCTTTTCAAAAGAAAAGAGTCCCAGCCTGTTCAGCCTTTCCTGATTAGGAAAACCCCTCAGTTCTGGTATCATCCCTGTGAATCTTTTCTGCAACCTCTCCAATCCCTGTATATCCTTTCTATAATATGGAGACCAGACTGTGCACAATAATCCAAGTTTGGCCGAACCAAGGCTCCACACAAGTTTAACATAACTTCTTTGTTTATCAATTCTATCCCTCTAGAATTGAACCTCAGTGCTTGACTCGACTTTTTGTAAACCTGCGTCGCTACTTTTAGTGATTGGTCTATTTGTGCCAGAAAATTTTATTAAAATTTCAAAATATGCTTTATTTCATAAAATTTAATGATGCACACATTTCAATGAAAATGTCACAATTACCGTTCAAACAATACAATACAGATCGTGCAAACTAAGATCTCATGATTACAATTCAAAACACAGTACAGATCTTCTAATACATTCTGTACCGTACAAAGTGACATGTCCTTAAATGGTCGCCTTTCCTCAAAGAACCTTTACGTAGGCAGCAACTCACTTCAGTGCGTCCCTCAAAACATACTCCTGGACCTTGGAGTGTGCCATTCGGCAACAGTCGGTCGTGGACAGCTCCTTCAACTGGAATCCAAGGAGGGAGTGGCCCTGGGAGTCCTCAACATTGACTCTGGACCCCATGAAATCTCATGGCATCAGGTCAAACATGGGCAAGGAAACCTCCTGCTGATTACCACCTACCGTCCTCCCTCTGCTGATGAATCAGTCCTCCTCCATGTTGAGCACCACTTGGAGGAAGCACTAAGGGTAGCAAGGGCACAAAATGTACTCTGGATGGGCGACTTCAATGTCCATCACCAAGAGTGGCTCGGTAGCACCACTACAGACTGAGCTGGCCGAGTCCTAAAGGAAATAGCTGCCAGACTGGGCCTGCGGCAGGTGGTGAGCGAACCAACACGAGGGAAAACCTGCTTGACCTCGTCCTCACCAATCTACCTGTCGCAAATGCATTTGTCAATTACAGTATTGGTCGGAGGGACCAGCGCATCGTCCTCGTGGAGATGAAGTCCCGTGTTCGCACTGAGGACACCATCCAACGTGTTGTGTGGCACTACCAACGTGCTAAATGGGATAGATTCAGAACATAGAATCAGAGAATCATAGAAGTTTACAACATGGAAACAGAACCTTCGGCCCAACATGTCCATGTCGCCCAGATTATAACACTAAGCTAGTCCCAATTGTCTGCACTTGGCCCATAACCCTCTCTACCCATCTTACCCATGTAACTGTCCAAATGCTTTTTAAAAGACAAAATTGTACCCGCCTCTACTACTGCCTCTGACAGCTCGTTCCAGACACTCACCACCCTTTGAGTGAAAAAAATTGTCCCTCTGGACCCATTTGTATCTCTCCCCTCTCACCTTAAATCTATGCCCCCTCGTTATAGACTCCCCTACCTTTGGGAAAAGATTTTGACTATCAACCTTATCTATGCCCCTCATTATTTTATAGACTTCTATAAGATCACCCCGAAACCTCCTACTCTCCAGGGAAAAAAGTCTCAGTCTATCCAACCTCTACCTATAAGTCAAACCATCAAGTCCCGGTAGCATCCTAGTAAATCTTTTCTGCACTCTTTCTAGTTTAACAATATCCTTTCTATAATAGGGTGACCAGAACTTTACACAGTATTCCAAGTGTGGCCTAACTAATGTCTTGTACAACTTCAACAAGACATCCCAACTCCTGTATTCAATGTTCTGACCAATGAAACCAAGCATGCTGAATGCCTTCTTCACCACCCTATCCACCTGTGACTCCACTTTCAAGGAGCTATGAACCTGTACTCCTAGATCTCTTTGTTCTTTCACTCTCCCCAACGCCCTACCATTAACGGAGTAGGTCCTGGCCCGATTCGATCTACCAAAATGCATCACCTCACATTTATCTAAATTTAACTCCATCTGCCATTCATCGGCCCACTGGCCCAATTTATCAAGATCCCGTTGCAATCCTAGATAACCTTCTTCACTGTCCACAATGCCACCAATCTTGGTTTCATCTGCAAACTTACTAACCATCCCTCCTAAATTCTCATCCAAATCATTAATATAAATAACAAATAACAGCGGACCCAGCACCGATCCCTGAGGCACACCGCTGGTCACAGGCCTCCAGTTTGAATAACAACCCTCTACAACCACCCTCTGTCTTCTGCCGTCAATCCAATTTGTATCCAATTGGCTACCTCACCTTGGATCCCGTGAGGTCTAACCTTATCTAACAACCTACTATGTGGTACCTTGTCAAAGGCTTTGCTAAAGTCCATGTAGACCACGTCTACTGCACAGCCCTCATCTATCTTCTTGATCTAGCAGCTCAAAACTGGGCATCCGTGAGGCAATGTGAGCCAGCGGCAGCAGCAGAATTGTATTTCAGCACAATCTGTAATCTCATGGCCCAGCATATTCCTCACTCTACCATTACCAACAAGCCAGGGGATCAATCCTAGTTCAATGAAGGGTGTAGAAGAGCATGCCAGGGGCAGCACCAGGCGTACCTAAAAATGAGGTGCCAACCTGGTGAAGCTACAACTCAGGACTACATGCATGCTAAACAGCGGAAGCAACATGCTACAGACAGAGCTAAGCGAGTTCACAACCTACGACTCAGATCAAAGCTCTGCAGTCCTGCCACATCCAGTCGTGAATGGTGGTGGACAATTAAACAACTGACGGGAGGAGGAGGCTCTGTGAACATCCCCATCCTCAATGATGGTTGAGTCCAGCACATGAGTGCAAAAGACAAGGCTGAAGCGTTTGCAACCATCTTCAGCCAGAAGTGCCGAGTAGATGATCCATCTCTGCCTCCTCCTGATATCTCCACCATCACAGAAGCCAGTCTTCAGCCAATTCGATTCACTCCACGTGATATCAAGAAACGGCTGAGTGCACTGGATACAGCAAAGGCTATGGGCCCCGACAACATCCCAACTGTCGTGCTGAAGACTTGTGTTGCAGAACTAGCTGCGCCTCTCGCCAAGCTGTTCCAGTGCAGCTGCAACACTGGCATCAACCCCACAATGTGGAAAATTTCCCACGTATGTCCTTTCCACAAAAAGCAAGACAAATCCAATCCGGACAATTACCGCCCTATCAGTCTGCTCTCAATCATCAGCAAAGTGATGGAAGGTGTCATCGACAGTGCTATCAAGCGGCACTTACTCACCAATAACCTGCTCACCGATGCTCAGTTTGGGTTCCGCCAGGACCACTCGACTCCAGACCTCATTACAGCCTTGGTCCAAATATGGACAAAAGAGCTGAATTCCTGAGGTGAGGTGAGAGTGACTGCCCTTGACATCAAGGCAGCATTTGACCGAGTTTGGCACCAAGGAGCCCTAGTATATAGAAGTCAATGGGAATCAGGGGGAAAACTCTCAAGTGGCTGGAGTCATTCCGAGCACAAAGGAAGATGGTAGTGGTTGTTGGAGGCCAATCATCTCAGCCCCAGGGCATTGCAGCAGGAGTTCCTCAGGGAAGTGTCCCAGCCCCAAGCATCTTCAGTTGCTTCATCAATGACCTTCCCTCCATCATAAGGTCAGAAATGGGGATGTTCACTGATGATTCCTCAGTGTTCAGTTCCATTCGCATCCCCTCAAATAATGAAGCAATCCGAGCCCGTTTGCAGCAAGACCTGGACAACATCCAGGCTTGGACTCATAAGTGGCAAGGAAAATTCGCGCCAGACAATTGCCAGGCAATGACCATCTCCAACAAGAGAGAGTCTAACCACCTCCCCTTGACATTCAACGGCATTACCAGCGCCGAATCCCCCACCATCAACATCCTGGGGGTCACCATTGACCAGAAACTTAAATGGTCCAGCCACGTAAATACTGTGGCGACAAAAGCAGGTCAGAGGCTGGGTATTCTGCAGCGGGTGACCCACCTCCTGACTCCCCAAAGCCTTTGCACCATCTACAAGGCACAAGTCAGGAGTGTGATGGAATACTCTCCACTTGCCTGGATGGGTGCAGCTCCAACACTCAAGAAGCTCGTCACCATCCAGGACAAAGCAGCCCGCTTGATTGGCACCCCATCCATCACCCTAAACATTCACTCCCTTAACCACCGGCGCACAGTTGCTGCAGTGTGCACAATCCACAGGATGCACTGCAGCAACTCGCCAAGGCTTCTTCGACAGCACCTCCCAAACCGGCGACCTGTACCACCTAAAAGGACAAGAGCAGCAGGTATATAGGAACAACAGCACCTGCACGTTCCCCTTCCAAGTGACACACTATCCCGACTTGGAAATATATCACCGTTCCTTCATCGTCGCTGGGTCGAAATCCTGGAACTCCCGTCCTAACAGCACCGTGGGTGAACCTTCACCACACGGACTGCAGCGTTTCAAGACGGCGGTTCACCACCACCATCTCAAGGGCAATTAGGGATGGGCAATAAATGCCGGCCTCGCCAGCGATGCCCACATCCCATGAAGGAATAAAAAAAACACACGTAGCGTTGTAAATAAAGTTCGTGAGCTGCAGGCTCAAGTCGCCAGATGGGACTATGATCTAGTGGCAATAACAGAGACGTGCTTCAAAGAAGGGGAGGATAATATTTAAAAATATTTACTTAAAAAGTCGTCACCTTGTAGCTCGGTTGAAAATGTAGTCAACTTGAAATTGTAGTTAGCAGTGAGGAGGATAGTAGCAGACTTCAGACAGACTGGTAATAAAATGGGCAGACACATGGCAGATGATATTTAATACAGAGACGTGTGAAGAGATGCATTTTGGGAGGAAGAATGAGGCGAGGCAATATAAACTAAATAGTGCAATTTTAAAGGTGTTGCAGGAACAGACAGACCTGGGGGTGTATGTACACAAATCATGAAAGGTGGCAGTACAAGTAAATAAATCTGTTAAATAAAACTTATAGGATCATTGGCTTTAAAAATAGAGGTATAGGGAAAAGAAGCAAAGACGTTATGCTAAACCTTTATAAATCATTGTTTTGACCGCAGCTGAAGTGCTGCGTCCAATTCTGGGCACCACATTTTAGGAAGGATGTCAAGACCTTACAGAAGGTACAGAGGAAATTTATTGGAATGATATCAAGGATAGGGAACGTCAATTAATTGGAGAGACTAGAGACTATGGAATTGTTCTCCTTCGAGCAGAGAATGTTAAAGGGCCATTTCATAGAGGTGTTCAAAATCATGAAGGGTTTTGATAGAGTAAATAAGGAGAACATGTTTCCAATGGCAGAAGAGTCGGTGGCCAGAGGGTCAGATTGAAAATTATTGGCAAAAGAACCAGAGGCGAGATGAGGAGAATTTGTGTACACAGTGAGGCCTATCAAGATGTCCGTTTGCAAATAATTCCAATAATCCATGGTCACTTTCAAAAGGTGGCCTTGAGCCTATTGACACAAAACAGCGTGAAAAGTTCTTCAAAATGCACAAAAGCCCCGGTTTGGGACAGAGTGAAACCGTCACTGAAAGATAAAGGAAAGCAGCTGGGTTGGGTGTGTGTCCAAACATTGTGCATTTTTACAGATTCCCACATCTCCACACCATGAAACAGAATTGCATGAGAAGTGTCGGAGCTCTATTATGGGATGGATGGATGGATGCATTAACGGTGGGAATTGATATGGAAACATTGGGCATTAAAAGCTTCATGCTGATCCCAACGGGCAACTGCAGCACTGAGTTTATTGAAGGACATTAGTCTCCACCCACTGTGCAGATCTATATCTCAGTGATATGGTCAGCTCTAGCATACTGAAAGAGGAAGTGGAGTCTCAATAATGAGAACCGAATGGTGTTAGAATCCACTGGAAACCGGTACTTTGAGAGACACTTTACTCACTATCATGAACATCATAATATGAGTGTCATCGCTTTGGAGGGCGGACTAAAAATACAAGATAAATAAGTAAAGAATTTGAAAATATTATATGGAACATTTTGGTAGAAGGATTAAGGAGGCCACGTACTCCCTGGAAAATAAGCGTCTAAATTGGACACAGGAGCGAAGCAATGTCGGGGTACAGATTCACAAATCATTAACAGCAGCAAATAAAGTTAACAAGGCCATAAATTGCAAACAAAGCACTGGGGTTCATTTCTAGAGCAATAGAATTGAAAAGCAGATGAGTTATGTTAAACTTATATAGAACCTTGGTTAGACCACACTTAGAATACTGTGCACACTTCTGGTCGCCATATTAAAAAAAGGATGCAGAGGCAGTGTAGAAGGTGCAAAAAAAGATTTACAAGAATGAAGCCAGAACTGAGTGGTTACGCCCATCAGGAAAGATTGAACATGCTGGGGATCTTTTCTCGAGGAAAGAGAAGGCTGAGGGGTGACATGATAGAGGTTTTAAACATTATAAAGTGGTTCGATAGGGTAATCGTAGAGAAGATATTTCCACTTGTGAGACAGTCCAAATCCAGGAGCCCTAAATATAGAATAGTCACAATAAATCCAATAGGGAATTCAGGAGAAACTTCTTTCCACAGAGAGTGGTGAGAATGTGAAACTTGTTACCACATGGAGTAGTTGGGGCGAATAGTATAGATGCCTTTAAGGGGAGGCTAGATAGGTACATGAGAGATAAAGGTGTAGAAGGAAATGCTGATCGGGTTAGCTGATGTAGGATGGGGCGAGACTCGCGTGGAGCATAAACACCGGCACAGACCATTTACGCCGAATGGACTGTTTCCATGCTGTAAATTCTATATAACATCAGGTTGAAGTTACCAGTGAGAGCAAATACATAAAAAGGAAACCTGAGGTTAAACATTTTGAACGTAAATGCACTGTGTTAATCTTTCTGATATGCTTTCAACTGAAAGTTAATTTCAAATAATTATTTAATTATTTCAAAACCACCAATATTAGAGGTGTAGTAACAGACTTATTCATGGTCATTGATTTATTAATAAATTCAATTCAATTCACTTAAAATACGTAGACATATTTAATATTGCAACTAATATCGCCTAAGCCATGAATAAGGAGATGTATTTAGGTACAGCATTCAATCAGAATGGGAGAATTGTAAACAATTTTACAACACCAAGTTATAGTCCAGCAATTTTATTTTAAATTCACAAGCTTTTGCCTGAGGAAGGAGAAAATCTCCGAAAGCTTGTGAATTTAAAATAAAATTGCTGGACTATAACTTGGTGTTGTAAAATTGTTTACAATTGTCAACCCCAGTCCATCACCGGCATCTCCACAGAATGGGAGAAAGCAGAGGAAACAAACAGTCTCACGGAAAGAGGAGGACAGTACATGAGGAAACTGACCATTCACAATTTCAGCTGGTTTGGGGCCCGGAATGGAAGTTGGGTAGTCAGCTGTTTCCACCGAATAAGGTCAAGGGAGCAGGAGGTGGGTCTAATGGGCAAGCTCAGCTCGGAAAGTACATGCGTGGAGATCGGAGGGAAACTCGAAAAAGGCTCAGGATCAGGGCTGGATGATGGGGGAGCCTTAGGAGAGGTTGGGCTTGGTGATATTGGGAATTGTGGGATGCAGCATAGGCATCTGAATGGATGGTCTTAATCTTAGTGACTTCGGTTATGTAGAGAGACTGGAAAAACTGGGATTGTTCTCCTTAGAGCAGAGAAGGTTAAGTGGAGATTTAATAGGGGTGTTCAAAATTATGAGGGGTTTTGTTCGAGTGTGTAGTGAGAAACTCTTTCCACTGGCAGGAGGGTCGGGAGTCAGAGGATACAGATTTATGTTAATTGGCAAAAGAACCAGAAGGAAATGAGGATAAATGTTGTTACACCGCAAGTTGTTCTGATCTGGAATGGTGGTGGAAGCAGATTCAATAGTAACTTCCAAAAGTGGATTGGATAGAAAGTTGAAAAGGGAAAAACTGCTGAGAGATGGTGAAAGATCAGGGGAGTGGGATTAATTGGATAGCTCGTTTAAAAGCTGGCACATGCATGACGAGCCGAAAGGCCTTCCTCTGTGCTTTAAGGCTTCATGAAGTTCAGTAGGTCCTCGTATTTTTTGTTGGAGGAGAGTGTGGAGGGGGCTGGGAAAGAGATTTCTGGAGATTGTGTGTTGTGGGCAAAAGAAGCTGGAGGTTATCTTTGGTCCCCAGGGTCATCCTGGAGCAGCAGGCGGTTTTCAGAGAGGACATAGTGCTTGTTCTAATTCTGGGTCAGCCATATCTGGTGATGGATGGCTGAACCAGTTGTGGTCCAGATATGCTCATGTCTGCACCCCTTGGAATTAAACCAGCAGGAACGATCAGGATAGAAGAGAGTAAACGTTTTAATCGGGGCAAAGGCATCAAAGGTTGAAGAACGGGAGTGGTTGAGAAGTTACACAGCTGCAGAAGTATGATGACAAATGGCGGGTCAAAGTCCAGGCAACAGGGAGTGTGAAAGTGTTTATTCCAAAGTTGGAACGCTGAAGTAATTTGATTTGAAGTAAGTAAGGAGATGTCGGTTATGATGGTTGCAAGGAAGTGACCGACGCCTTGGCAGTGCACAACTCTGGGCACCACACTTTAGGAAGGATGTCAAGGTCTTGGAGCGGGTAAAGAGGAGATTTACCCGGATGATACCAGGGATGAGGGATTTCAGTTGTGTGGAGAGATTGGAGAAGCTGGGGCTGTTCTCCTTAGAGCAGGTAAGCGTAAAGGCAGACCTAATAGAGGTATTCAAAATAATGAGGGGCTTTGATCGAGAAACTAGAGTGAAACTTTTTCGGCTGGCAAAGTGGTCTTTAACCAGAGGTCACAGATTTCAAAGAGTTGGCAAAAGAACTGGAGGGAAATGAGGAGAAATGTTTACATAAAGAGGTTTGCGAAGATCTGGAACACACTACCTGAAAGGGTGATGGAAGCAGATACTTTCAAAGGGCAATTGGACATGTACTTGAAGGGGACTAATTTGCAGGGTCATGGAGAAAATAATTGGGTTGTGTTACTAATTTGGATAGCTCGTTCAAGGAGCCAGCATGGACTCGACGGGCCGAAAGGCCTCCTTCCACGTTGTAAGATTCTATGATTCTTGTCAACTTGAAATTTTAGTAAGCAATGAGAAGGATATTGGCAGAGCTCAGGAGGACATTGGTAGATTGGTGAAATGGGGAAACACATGGCAGATGACATTTAATGTAGAGAAGTGTGAAGTGATGTATTTTGGAAAGAAGAGTGAGAAGAGGCAATATAACCTAAATGATCAAATTTCACAGCGGGAGCATTAACAGAGAGACAGAACCAAGAATGTGTTGAAATATATTGAATGAAAATACATTGTGGCAATCTTTCTGATAGGCTTTTAACCGAGTAATTAATTAATTCTTTGAAATCCACCCCTAATAGTGGTGCAGGAGCACACTGATTATCAGGCATTCATTTATTCATAAAATTGAATTGAATTCACTTGAAATTGATAGAGATGTTTAATATTACACCTAATATCTCCTAAGCTAGCAATAAGGGGATATATTAGATTGTACCCCCTTTTTCTCCATTTCACCACCATAACTGAATAAGGTCTATCGAGAGGTGTAAATTTGTAACTAATTCCATTAATCCATGGTAATTATCAATAGGTGCCCTTGGGTCTAATTACAAAAAACAGCACGAAAAGTTGGAGATAAGGGGTTAATGCTGAGCCCAACTTGCAGCTGCAGCACTGTGTTCATTGAGGAACATTAGTCTCCACCCACTGTGTAGATCTGTATCTTAGTGACATCCAGCACACTGAAGGAGGAAGTGGAGTTAGAATAAATTCCTAGAGCTGAATGCCGCCTGAATTATTCACCAGAAACATTTCGTTGTACAGACAGTACACACACGCTCATAAATATCACAAAACCCATAAAATCGAGATGCAAGATGGAAAAGAGGACGAAAAATAAGCAAGCAAATTGAAAATGTCCAGTACTGAAGAGAACAGTAAGAGCAGTTGGCTTCATGGCGGAAAACAGCGGTTTCAACTTAGCGGTGGGTTCGTTCAAAGAAAGAGGAACTTAAACTCTGACAGAAGGAACAATGTCTCAACACCAACGGAATAGCTAAAAATATATTTACTAGTTTATCCACTGAATGTGTTAAAATGTTTCTTCTCCCCTTTTTCTCTCTATCTCCCCCAAAGAGGTGTATTCACGAAGGGAGTTGCTCAGGGCCGCCCTCCAATACCCCACCGCATTATCTGCTCATGTCTGAGTGCAGGGGGTTGATTGACCTGAGGTCAGCCGTGGTGACCCCTGGATAACTGCACCCACCTAACGCGCATGATCACTTCCAAGCCTGGACCACATGGCATCATAGAATCACAGAATCATAGAAGGTTACAGCACGGCAGGAAGTCATTCGGCCCATCAAGTCCGTGCTGGCTCTATGCATGAGCAATCCAGTTCGTCACACTGCACCGCCAAAAATAGAGGGCTCGTCCGGGATGCAATAAGATGATATGAGGCGACACTTGGCCGACATTACATTCAATGGCTTTGGTATCGCCGCTATCGCCCCACCCCGCCCCTCCTCCCCGCCCCTTGATAGAGATCAGCAAACTCAGCGGATGTTGATCGTTGAATTTTCCTTTTATGTACATCTTACTCCGACACTGTAGACAGTAACTGGGCAATCGGGAGACCAATATCTCCCCTTTTCACCCCGTCTCAAGGCGCCTCATGGGAGCGTTATCAAACAAAATGTGACACCGAGCCGCTAAATGAGATATTAGGTCAGGTGACCAACAGTTGGTCAAAGCTGTCGGTTTTACCAGACAGATTCTCATAGATTCAATTGTCAAAGAAAAACTAGATCCGAGATACTTTAATACCGATATGAAGAGAGATTGTCCCCTCACCGTTACACTCCCCTCACCGTTACCCGCAGAGAATTCAGCACAAGCAAGCAACCGCTCTGAATGCTTTCCAATGTCGAGGGCTCCACACCAAATTATGAGATACCGGAGTTCGGACACCGCCGGGTTCAGTCTCACTCTCCCGCTTACAGTTGCCCACTCAGACCGGGAATTGGTATAAAATTGTTTCACGACTCACCAAACAGCAATAAAAAGGCGGTTGTATCCATTTTCGAAGAAGTGCTACTTTGAGGCATGAGAGCTGTGAGGAACGGCGACTGAATCACTTGCTCCAACTCACAGAAGGACAAACCCGGAAGGGTTGAGAGACTGAGCGCGGATATAGAGGATGGGTGGGAATGAGTTGGTCCCCACAATTAAAGTAACAACACAGAGTTTTGTACAACCTGAAATAAGATGTGGTTTGGAACATTGCAATGATCTAACATGGCAGCCTTTGACTATTAGACGGTGATCACAGGATGAAGGGGTTAGAATGGACCATTTACACAGAACAACAGCGTAAATCATTTGTGTTTAGTTGGAACGATTGCTCCCATCATGGTCAGGATCTCTATTACTGGGAAGGGACCGTGTCCCACTTCAGGCATTCGGTGTCAGCATCAAGCACCCAAAATTCAGGCGCAGGACAGCAAAATGTAACAACAAAGTGCCTCAACCCAAACCTCAGAAGAGCTACTGTATCGATTATTGCTTTTCGATTTCCCAAAATTGCCCTCCCATGGGCTAGTTTCGTGAGGTGTTGTCCGTATTACTTTGCAGCCGAGTAAAAATAAAACTGGAACATCCAAACCCGGTCGCAATTTAGTTCCACGGAAGTCTGGTATAATGAATGTAGATGATATGTTCATTGTGACTCTGATACTGAGTTGGTTTACTCTCTCATATCGCCCTGGTAACGACTGTGAGGAAGAAATTACCACCTCCAGCTTTCTCCAACCGCCAATTTCAAACCGTTTATCGATAATAGAACCGAAACACAGCGCTCCGCACAAACCCTGACAGACTCGGGATTCATATTCAAGGATTCCCAGAAACACGGAGCTTTTAAATAAACTCCGTTACAATTAACAGTCAGTAATATTCCTGCCTAAATACAGTCCCTTCTCTCACAAGTCAACCCGCCTTCTTCCATTTCAGTTCCAGACCCGATTCGATCTCCACACACATCCCCTCCCAGACGGGTTCAGCAGTTTAAAAACACCTTATTCCAGCTGATTTGGAGAATCTCACGTGTTGGTGTTTGAGTTGTGACGCGGAGTTTCTCCGCCAGTGTTACAGTCTCACAGACACTCTCGCCCTGAATCTGTAAAAAGAAAATAACCGTGAACTGGGACTGGAGCCGAACACATCCCCAGTTACAGTGAGGCCCGGACACCCCATTCTCAGTGTTTTATATCAGACAGTCTCCCACCTTCATGTTCAGCACTAGAGAGAGACAAACACACACTGTCAGTCTCACACTTCCAATCGGTGTGTCTATATCACGCTTGCCAGCATTATCGAACCGACATGCACAGCACCAGAGAGAGACAGACAGACACGATGAGAGAGAGATAGAGAAAGCGGAGAGACACAGAGACAGACAGACATACACAGTATCAGTTCCAGACTGAACTGTAAAGTTGCGTTTTATCCAGAAAGATCCCATTGTTGAGAAAGAAGGTGCAGTCTCATCTCTCACTGTTATTGTACCAGAGACAGACACATTATTAATCCCACACTTAGGGACAGTGCAGAGAGTGAAAGAACAATGGACTACATTTAACCCTCTTTTGCCTGTTCTACCATCTGCAGTTATGCAGCTCAGGGCCGTTCGGCATTATTCTCAGTGGAGCGAGAGTTTCACTCCGGTTAAATTAATCTATGACTTTTGCTGTCAGATATTAATCCGACACGGTCCCAACAAACACACCGACTCACTCTTTCCTCACATGTTTCTCCAGGATAGGTTTGAGAAATGCTCGCATCAGTTTTATCAGTAAAGAGTACGAGAATGAACAAAATCCATAGACCCATTTCAGAGCCGCCCACTTTATCTCTGAAAGACTCTTTACCACCAAAAGATACCGAGAGAAACAGCAGGGATGGAAACATCTAGTTTAATAGTTAGAGATTGTAAAGTCAGTCTGGATTCCAGCGTTAGGCACTGGTGGAATCCCATCTGTTTTCCATTCTGGTGCCTGTTCCTGCACTGCCTGTGGACCCCATTCCCTCTGACCTTTCCCCCAGACCCACTTCCTTTGCTCAGACTCTGAAAAATTCCAATTGGGGAAAGTTTCCATCGATTTTTGTATTGGGAATTAAACCAGATATCTGCGCATGCGTGACTCAGCCCCGCCCCCTGCGCTGATTGTTGGTGAGCAGAAGAGCGCATGCGCGCTGCCCTCCCCCAGCTCGGCCTGTGGGCGCCATTCCCTCAGTGAGCGGAAGAAGATGGTTTAAAACAGCCGGGAATGGAGAGATCACGGCCCCCGGGGGAAGGGAGCAAAGAGCAGCCTCGTTACAGCAGCTCATCGCTTCGGGACCGTGTCCGCAGATGGGCTCAGAGATCGGCATTGAGTCCGGGGGAAGGGCAGGGGGAGTCCGGGGGCTGTTTGTAAGAGGCGGAGTGGATCAGGAACTGGTCCCGGAACATGGAGTGAGCGGGGGAAGGGAGAGGTCATTCTCGGGCTGTGTGTGCACAGGGTGTGTCCAGGGGAAGGGAGAGAGAATGGGAAGAAACTGATATTTAAAATCATTGCTGCTTTCAATCCCAAACCAGCAGTGAATGTTCCTGGTTTAGTTCCAGTCTCACCCTGTTTATTGTTATTGGACAGTGAAGAGTGGAAACAGAGCCGGACAGTAAGGATGTGGGGAGTTATACAAAGAGCATCTATTGCAGGCATCAGGTGAGAAGTGTGAAGGACACATTTTAAACAGCAGCTGTTTGGTTTCATTTGAACGGTTAGTCCCACGGGAGAGGGGATCAGAATCCTGACCTGTAGAAACGTCCCTGCCCCATTGGGACGTCCCATTCATTTGTTAGTGCAGGGGTTGGGTTGTGTCTGGATGTCAATAAATTGTTGTAAAACAGCCCAACACACCTGGTGTGCAGAAGCTGGGCGCTGCAGTACTACAGTGGAGACAGACACTGACACTGTTTGAATCGCTGATTTAAATTTATGGATATTCAAAATAATTATTAACATATATTAAACTGATCACTTCTGTATTTTCTTCGTCACCTGTTCTTGAGTTACCAGACATACGTTTCTTTCTACAGGCCAACCCTTGAAGGAGTCAGAATAAATGTGATGTTTCCTCCACCCGAGGCACAAGGAACAGTGCAGTCAGCTCCTTCTCACACACAGTCAGTACATTATCACACACAGAGCACGGAGTCACAGAGAGGTCATCAGTTCCACAGTCTCAGACAGCAGAAGTACTCAGTCCCACAATGATCCCAAGTTCCAGAGACACATTTTCAATCCACAGTCAAACAGAACAGGTGAGGCAGACACTGTTCCATTTCCCCTTAACTCAGTCCCGCTGACAGGGAGTCCAAAATCACACTCTCAGATTGTCGATCTCACAAAGGGGCAACATTAGCCATGAATTAAATACCAGATAGAAATCACACATGGTACCCGATTGAAAGGTACAGAATGAATCCCAATAACGTTCCTCGAGATTCCTATTGAATTCGAGCCCAGAACTCTCACACACGTGTGAGTTTAATACATGCAGTATCCATTCAAATAGTGCACCATTCGAATACAAATTGCTAGTGCAAAACTCACGTACAGTATCAGATTGAGAAATGCTGTGACAGTGTAACCTGAGAAACAAATTAGATACCAGTTTATAATACACTGGTAGTATGAGATTAAAAGATACTGTATCAATTCTGTTCATCCAGACTGAGATACACATTACACACGAGTCCAAAAATCTTATGAAACAAAGTTTAAAGTTACAGTATCAATTCCTTTAGTGCAGACTGATCTACACATTACATACCAATTCACAATATCATTTTGAAAGATTCATTGTCATTCACAATAGTAATCACAGAAATACACATTTAATACCAGTCCAAAAAGCACACAAATTATCTGATTAAAACCTCCAGCATCAAATCCTAAAGTGTATCCATTTTGACCAATTAAATAATGTGAAAAACTTGAAAACATTAAGACATTAAAGCTACAGTATTGAACGCCATAATGTAATCTGAGAGAATAATTCCATACAGATACAGAATGAATCTCACACTCAGATACAGTACAGAGACACACAGACACAGAATGAATCTCACACTCACATACAGTACAGAGACACACAGACACAGAATGAATCCCACACTCACATACAGTACGAGAGGTTGCCAGACATAAATTCAATCCCACACTGAAGTACGATACAAGAGATGACAGATACAGAATGAATTCCACACTGGCCACACAGTACCAAGGACTGACAGATATCAAGTTCATCCCACACTCACATAAAGCACTAGAGACTTACAGGTAAAGTATGAATCCCACACTCACACATAGTACCAGAGACTGACAGATACAGATTGAATCTCACACTCACACACTGCACCAGAGACTGACAGATACAGAATGAATCCCACACTCACACACAGTACCTGAGAACTGCAGATATAGAATGAATCCCACACTCACACACAGTACCAGAGACTGACAGATACAGAATGAATCCCACACTCACACACAGTACCAGAGACTGACAGATACAGAATGAATCCCACACTCACACACAGTACGGGAGAACTGCAGATACAGAATGAATCCCACATTACACACAGCACCAGAGACTGACAGATACAGAATGAATCTCACACTCACACACAGTACCAGAGACTGACAGATACAGAATGAATCCCACACTCACACACAGCACCAGAGAATGACAGATACAGAATGAATCCCACACTCACACACAGCACCAGAGAATGACAGATACAGAATGAATCCCACACTCACACACAGTACCAGAGATTGACAGATACAGAATCAATCCCACACTCACATACATTATGAGAAACTGCTTATATGGAAATAATTCAACACCCACACACAGTACTAGAGAATGTATATACAGAATGAATCCCACACTCAAATTGAGTACCAGAGAGTGACAGATACAGCATGAATCCCAAACTCACATGCAGTACCAGAGACTGAGAGATGCAAAGTGAATCTCACAGTCACCTATATTCGTGCAGGCTGAGTTACAAATTACTTACCAGAGCAAGAATCTCACAGTCACAGATTGAAAGATAACGTATCAATTCCATCAATGCAGGCTTGGTTGCACATTACGTCCCAGTCCAAAAATCTCACAGTGTCAGATTGAAAGATACAGTGTCAATTCCATTAGTGCAGACTGAGCTACACATTAGAAACCACTACAACAAAACTGTTACAGATTCAGACTGAAATATACAGTATTCTATTCATGCAGACTGAGCTCCACATTATATACAAGTTCAAAAATGTCACCATATCAGTTTGGAAGATGCACAAATTCACAATTGTTTTCCCATCGATACAGATTTAATAGTAGTCCAAAAATAGATGCCCACATTATCTGATTATATCCGACAGCATTACATTTTAAAATATATCATTATCTACTAATTAAAGACTGGGAAATAATATTCATACATTAAGGTATTAAAGATACAGATTTGAACACCATACTGTAAACGGAAATACAAATTAGATACAGATAAAGAATGAATCTCACACTCCGATAGAGTGCCAGAGACTGATATATGGAATGAATCCCAAACTCATACAATCTACCAGAGACTGACAGATTCAAAATGAATCCCACACTCACACATTATCGCACAGACTGACAGATACAGAATTTCTCTCACTGATCCACAGCATCAGAAATTGTTAGATACAGAATGAATGTCTCACCCACACACAATACTAGAGACTGACAGATACAGAAAGAATCCCACACCCACACACAATACCAGAGACTGACAGATACAGAAGGAATCCCTCATCCACACACAATACCAGAGACTGACAGATACAGAATGATTCCCACACTCACATAGAGTACCAGGAACAGAATGAATTTCACTCACATACAGTAGCAGAAACTGACAGATACAGAATGAATATCACAGTCACATTACTGCAGACTGAGTTACACTTTACAGACCAGTCCAAAGATCTCCTGGTGCCAGATTGAAAGATACAGTATAAATTCCATTAGTGCAGACTGAGCTACATATTAGATATATTGGTAAATATTCAGTATTATACTGAAATAAATAGTATCAATACCATTGGTACAGACTGAGCTACACATTATATACCAGTCCAAAAACCTCATAAATGAGCAGACAGGAAGATACAGTTTCTATTCTATTAGTACCGCCTGAGCTGTACAATACATACAAGACTGAAAATCCCATACAACATTAGACTGAAAGATACAGTATCGATTTCATTAGTGCAGACTGAGCCACACATTATATAGCAGTCCAACAATCTCATATCCTATCAGACTCAAAGATACAACATCAATTCCATGAGAACAGACTGAGCTACATGTTACTCACCAGTCCTAAAATCTCAGAGAATCAGATTGAAAGATTCAGTATCACTTCCATTATTGAAGACTGAGCTACACATCACATTCCAGTCCAAAAATCTCATACAGTATCAGACTGATAGATACAGTATCAATTCCTTTAGTTCAGGATGAGCTACATATTACATACCAGTCCAAAAATCTCACACAGTGTTCGACTCCGATACAGAATTAATCCCATTATTGCAGACTGAACTACACATTACATACCAGTCCAGTAATTTCACCATGAACATATTGAAAGGTACATTGTCATTCACAATAGAGTTTAGAGATTAATATGTAATACTACTCCAAAACTCACACACATTCTTTGATTAAAGAAAATCAAAAGAAATCCATATTTACAAATTAAATAATCAACAGAGAACTATATATAATTTAAAGTATTAAAGATACAGTTTCAAATAAGATACTGTAAACTGAAATAAGAATACAGAATGAATTCAGACTTGCACATTGTCTCAGAGGCTGAATTACAGAATGAATCCCACACTGAGATAAAGTTGCAGAGAATGGCAGATACAGAATGAATCCCACATTCACATACAGCACCAGAGGCTGACTGATACAGAATGAATCCATCACTTATATATAGTACCCCTGAGACTCACAGATGCAGAATATACACCAAGCTCACAGTCAGTACCAGAGACTGACAGATATAGAATGAATCCTACACTCACATACAGTACCACGAACAGAATGAATCTCACTCACGCACAGTATCAGGGACTGACAGATATAGAATGAATCCTACACTCACACACCATACCAGGAACAGAATGAATCTCACTCATGCACAGTACCAGGGGCTGACAGATAAAGAATGAATCTCACACTCACAAACAGTACCAGAGACTGACAGATACAGAATGAATCTCACACTCACAAACAGTACCAGAGACTGACAGATACAGAATGAAGCTCACACTCACATACAGTACCAGAGACTGACAGATACAGAATGAATCTCACACTCACAAACAGTACCAGAGACTGACAGATGGAGAATGAATCTCACAATCACATTGCTGCAGACTGAGTTGCGCATTACATACCAGTCCAAAAATCTCATAGTGTCAGATTGAAAGATACAGTGTCAATTCCATTGGTGCAGACTGAGCTACATATTCGATATATTGGTAATACTCATGTTATACTGAAATAAACATTATCAATACCATTGGTACAGACTGAGCTACACGTTACATTCGAGTCCACAAACCCCATAAATGATCAGACTGGAAGGTATAGTTTAAATTCTGTTCACACCACCTGAGCTAAAATTATATAACAGCCCAACAATCTCATACAATATTAGACTGAAAGATACAGTATCGATTCCGTGAGTGCAGACAGGGCCACAGATTATACAGCAGTCCAACAATGTCACAACATATCAGACTCAAAGATACAATTTCAATTCCATTAGCCTAGACTGAGCTATATGTTACTCACCAGTCCAAAAGTCTCTCACAGTGTTAGACTCCGACACAGAATTAATCCCATTATTGCAGTCTTAGCTACACATTACATACTAGTCAAATAATTTCAACGTGAACAGATTGAAAGGTACATTATCATTCACAATAGAGTTCAGAGATTAAGATGGAATACCACTCCAAAACTCACACACATTGTTTGATTAAAGAAAATCGAAAAATGTATCCATATTATCAAATCAAATACTCGACAAAGAACTGTATATAATTTGGAGTGTTAAAGATACAGTTTCAAGTACGATACTCTGAACTGAAATAAGAATATGGAATGAATTCAGACTTGCACATTGTCTCAGAGACTGAATTACAGAATGAATCCCACATTGAGATAAAGCAGCAGAGAATGGCAGATACAGAATGAATCCCACTCACACAGACAGTACCAGAGACTGACAGGTACATATTTAATTCCACACTCACACACAGCACCAGAGACTGGCAGTGATGGAATTAACCTCACACTGACATAAAGCACCAGAGACTGTCAGATACAGAATAAACTCCACTCTCATATACAGGACCAGAGATAGACAGATACAGAATAAACCCCACTCTCATATACAGTACCAGAGATAGACAGATACAGAATAAACCCCACTCTCATATACAGTACCAGAGACAGACAGACAGGTACAGAATAAACACCACTCTCAAAAACGGTACCAGAGACAGACAGATACAGAATAAACCTCACTCTCATATACAGTACCAGAGACTGACAGATACAGAATAAACCCCACTCTCATATACAGTACCAGAGACTGTCAGATACAGAATAAACCCCACTCTCATATACAGTACCAGAGACTGACCTCTACTGGACGTAAGCGAGAACTGTAAAAAAGTGGAACAAATTCACATTATCTGTCGTGGTTACAGAAACAATGTGCAATGTGAGGAAAGTTTCTGTCTGTAACTTTTACTCTCGTATTTTTGCACATTTTGACGGTGAAACATGAAGACAATTGATTCATAATAAAGTTTTTCTTTCACTCATTCGATAGTTGTGAATTTGCCCCATTATATTTCACTGTACATTGCGCAGTGTTTCTCTCTGATTTCCCAGAACACGATTTAAATTGCTCCTCTACCCCATTTGGACTCTTATTTTCCAAGCAGTATGTGGCCTCCTTATTCCCCCGAGCGAAATGCCCCACCTCACACCTTTCTATATTGAAATTCAATGGCCATTGACACGGCCGTTCTGCAAGTTTATTTTGTCCCAGTCTTCCTCAGTATAGACAATACCCCCGAACTCAATTACAAGAATTTAACACAGTATTACAAGTAGTGTTTGGTCAAACAAAATGTACTTGGAGCTCGTCTCCATTGCCAGTTTTTCTAAATCCCACCCGTGCAATATAATGTGAAGAATGAGTTTATCTTCTGTCCCTCTCTCATCTGTAAACTTCAATGACCCGGGGTTTGGGGACATCTACTGGCCGGAAGCAGAACTGCAACAGTTCGGAACAAATTGCTGAAACCGGACAATGTGCAGTGTGAGCGTGTTTGTGATTGGTGGCAGGTATTAAATCTGATTTTTTTTATACCTGTCCATTAAACTTTAGTGTCTGTTACTGAACAGTAAACAGTAAACAGAGCCGGACAGAAAGGATGTGGGGAGTTATACAAAGAGCAGGCATCAGGTGAGAAGTTTGAAGGACTCATTTTAAACAGCGGCTGTTTTGTTTCGGTTGAACTGTTCATTCCAAGGGAGAGGGAATTAGAAATCTGATGTGGGCAACGGTCCCGTCCCCATCGGTAGTCCCATTCATTGATCAGTGCAGCGGTTGGGTTGTGTCTGGATGTCACTAAATTGTTGTAAAACAGCCCAACACACCTGGTGTGCAGAAGCTGAGTGCTGCAGGACTGCAGTGGAGTCAGACACTGACACTGTTTGTATCGCTGGTTTTCATTTGTGGTTATTACAATGATTATTAGCAGAGATTCAATTGATCAGTTTTGTATTTTCTACTTTACCTGTTCTTGAATTACATGACATACTTTTTCTTCCTACAGTTAAATCCTTGAAGGACCCAGAATCAGTGTGATGTTTACTCCACCCTGGGCACAAAGAGCAGTCAGTGCAGCCAGCTCCTTCTCACACACAGTAGGTACCTTATCACTCACAGAGCACAGAGACACAGACAAGTCATCAGTCCCACAGTCTCAGACAGCAGAAATAGTCAGTCGCGTACTGATCCCAATCCAACAGTCAAAGAGAGCAGGAGAGAAAGACATAATTCCCATTTCACAATGACTCAGTATCGCTGACCGGCAGATAAATATTTCCCAGTCCAAAATCACACCCAGTATCAGATTGAAAGGCACGGTGTTAATCTCACATTCGTTCAGCCTTAGCTACAAATTAAATACCAGGTAGAACTGACACATGGTACTGATCGATAGATACAGAATGAATCACAATAGTGTACTCCAAGATTCAAATTAAATACCAGCCCACAACTCACACACATTATGAGTTTAAAGATGCCATATTCATGACAATAGTGTACACTGAGATATAAATTAGATACCAGTTCAGATGTTACCCATATTTGACTCACATATGTCCAAAAACCTCATAGTGTCAGAATGAAATGTACAGTTTCAATTCCTTTACTGCAGACTGAGGTACACATTAGATACCAGTCGAAAATTCTCATACAGTATCAGATTGAAAGACACAGTATCAATCCCATTATTGCAGACTGAGCTGCACATCACATACCAGTCCAAAAATCTCAGTGTCAGGTTGAAAGATACACTATCAATCCCATTAGTGCAGTTTGAGCTACACATTATATACCAGTCCAAAATTCGCATAAGGTATCGTACTGGAAGATACAATATCAATTCCTTTACTGCAGACAGAGGTTCACATTAGATACCTGTCCAAAAATCACATACAGTATCATACTGAAATATATAGTATCGATTTGATTAGTACAGACTGACCGACACGTTACATACCAGTACAAAAATCTCACAAAGTGTCAGACTGGAAGATACAGTATCAATTCCATTAGTGCAGACTGAACTATACCTTACAAACCAGTCTAAATATATTGCGCAGTGTCAGACTGAAAGGTACAGTATGAATTCCATTAGTGCAGACTGAGCTACACATTATATACCGTCCAAAATTCACATACATCATCATACTGAAACAGACAGTGTGAATCCTATTAGTGTCGACTCAGCTACACATCAGAAACCAGTCCAAAAATCTCTCGCAGTGTCTGACTGAAAGTTAGAGTGTCAATTCCATTAGTACAGTCTGAACCACACATTTCATACCAGTCGAAAAATCTCATAGTGTCAGACTGAAAGATACAATATCAATTCCATTAGCCCAGACTGAGCTACACAATAAATACCAGTCCAATAATTTCACAGTAAAAGATTGAAATGTACATTATCTTCACAGAGATTAAAATGTAATCCGACAACAAAACTCACACACGTTGTTTGATTAAAATAAAATCCGAAACTGTATCCATATTTACAAATTAATGCTAGATGAAAGATTTGCATACATTAATGACTTAAAGATACAGTTTGAAACACCATACTGTAACCTGAAATAAGAATGCAGAACGAATCCAGACTTGCACTTTGCCCAGAGACTGAGTTACAGAATGAATCCAAACTGAGATAAAATACCAGAGACTGACAGTCAAAGAATGAATCCCACACTCACAGATAGCACCAGAGATTGACAGATACAGAACGAATCCCACACTCACAAACATTCCCAGAGATTGACAGTCACAGAATGAATCCCACACTCACATACAGTACCAGAGACTGAGAGATACAGAATGAATCCCACACTCACAGACTGCACTGGAGACTGACGGATACAGAATGAATATCACACTCACATACAGTACCAGAGATTGACAGATACAGAATGAATCCCACACTCACAGACTGTACTGGAGACTGACGGATACAGAATGAATATCACACTCACATACAGTAACAGAGACTGACAGACAGAGAATTAATCCCACACTCACATGCAGTCTGACATCTACTGGCCATAAGTGAGAACTGTAACAGAGTGGAACAAATTCACATTATCTGTCGTTGTTCCAGATTCAGGACAATGTGTAATGTGAGGAAATAGTTTCTCTCTGTAACTTCTACTCTCGTACTTTTTCATATTTTGTCCGTGAAAAATTAGACAATTGATTCATAATAAAGTTTTTGTTTTGCTCATTCGAAAGTTGCCCCATTATGTTTCACTCCACATTGCACAAGATTTCTGTCTGATTCTCAGGACTCGATTTATATTAATTCAAATAAACCGAACTGAAACACAAATAAAAACTGAGCGCAAATCTGCAAGTTTCAACGGCGACCGTCAAAAGTGAAAGGGATAAAATATAGAAAAAATTAAAACCGAAAATGCTGGAAAGACTCAGCAGGTCCGGCAGCATCTGTGGAGAAGGGAAGCTCGGGTTAACGGTTCAGGACTATGACCCTTCTATCGATCAGAAAGGTTAATCCGACATAATTGAAATAAGGAACGGGAATCAGCAGAGGGAAAGACTTCAGAAAATCAATTAATTTCACTGAATCCGGGCAATTGTGTTCCGTATCCACCGTACAGATCAGGGCACATAATAATACAAAGGATCAGAGTTAAATTCAACGTTATGGGAGAAATAAATGAATTTTAAAAGTATTTTTATGTAAATTTGACCCGTTTGTGTTTTGGAAACACTATCGCTCTGAACATCATCAAATTCGGTTCCAGTCTTGGTGTTTCTGAATTCAGCGAACTGGGATTCAAACCTGTTGGAATTAACTTTTGGAAGGCAGCTATACTCACCATTATAGCGCCTTAGTTCACTCGGATGGAGAAATAGAGTGTTTCTGTGGAGTTTCGGACTGAATTGCTCCCTTTTGGTTTCTGGCACTTTAATCATAGACAATAAATAGTTCCCAAACATCAGCCCCTGAACAGACACAACAAGCTGATGGAATTTCTCATTCTTTGATATTAAATAAGGTGATGGCAAAAGCGAATGGGAAGAGGTTAGGAAGAAGTCACAAAAACAATTAGGGAAGCAAACAGGAACTACGAAATCAAATTATCAAGGAATACAAAAAGAAATAGTAAATTATTCCACAGGCACAAAAATAACAAAAGGAAAATCAGAATATCTGAGGGCCACGAAGGGATGCACAAGATAAACTAACAGATAACGTCAGCGAAATGCCAGAAATATTGAATTATTACTTTCCTTCAGTATTTACCCGGGAGATTAACAGGGTGAACATGATATTAGAGGAAGAGGTCAATAAAGATTTCAAGACATTTAAGTTAGAAAGGGTGGTGAAACTCCTGGTCCAGATGGATTGTATCCGTGCATATTAAATGAAGCAAGGGAAGAGATAGCAGAGGCACTGTTACATATATAGAAAAAATCAACACAAAAAGGACTATAACTTGGTGTTGTAAAATTGTTTACAATTGTCAACCCCAGTCCATCACCGGCATCTCCACATCATGACTGCAATAGAAAAACATCGAGAAACCGAAAATATAATAAAGAATAGTCAGCACGGATTTCAGAAAGGGAAGGTTTAACAGTTTGACAGAAGGTTTGAAAATTTAAATTATAGTTCAACATAACTTATCTGCTTTTCAATTCTACTCCTCCAGAAACAAACCTCTGTGTTTGCTTTTTATGGACTTATCAACCTGTGTTCCTACTTTTAACGATTTGTCATTCTGTACCCCTAAATCCCTTTACACTTCGACTCCATTTAGACTCTTATTTTCCAAGCAGTATGTGGCCTCCTTATTCCCCCGAGCAAAATGCACCACCTCACACCTTTCTATATGGAAATTCAAAGGCCATTTGCACCGCCTTTCAGCAAGCTTATTAAAGTCAGTATAGATAATACCCCCTAAATTCATTACAAGCATTTAATACAGCATTACAACTAATGTTTTATCTATAAAATGTTCTCCATTCCCAGTTTTTCTAAATCCCACCCGTGCAATATAATGTGAAGAATGAGTTTATCTTCTGTCCCTCTCTCATCTGCAAACTTCAATGACCCGGGGTTTGGGGACATCTACTGGCCGGAAGCAGAACTGCAACAGTTCGGAACAAATTGCTGAAACCGGACAATGTGCAGAGTGAGCGTGTTTGTGATTGGTGGCAGGTATTAAATCTGATTGGTTTCTTCAGATATCCAATCAGATCGATAAAGGAAAAATATTGTGACATCAGTTCCAATCACAATCATTGCCTTCCCCCATCCCTCATTACCATAGGGCTGTGGGGCTGCCCATTTAATGCGAGCTCGGAGCGGATTTGGGTCATTTCTGGGTCTGAAATTGAGTTTGAAAATGCCTGAGGACAAGAAAGCAGCTCCCAAGAAGGGCGCCAAGAAAACCTTGAATAAAGCACCAGCCAAGGGCGGCAAGAAGCGGAGAAAGTCGAGGAAGGAGAGTTACTCCATCTACGTCTACAAAGTGATGAAGCAGGTTCACCCCGACACCGGCATCTCCTCCAAGGCCATGAGCATCATGAACTCCTTTGTGAACGATATTTTCGAGCGCATCGCGGGTGAGGCTTCCCGCCTGGCTCATTATAATAAACGGGCGACCATCAGCTCCCGGGAGATCCAGACCGCCGTGCGACTGCTGCTGCCCGGGGAACTGGCCAAGCACGCCGTGTCGGAAGGGACAAAGGCGGTGACCAAGTACACCAGCTCCAAGTAAAACTCCACAATGTACTGAAAAAAAATAAACACAAAGGCTCTTTTAAGAGCCACCCACAGTCTCTCTGAAGACGCTGTACCGACACCTGTATGGAATCATTTTACTGTAGATAGTTTGATACTAACTGTCTCTCGATAACTCTTGTGTTTTTGTAGTTTCTCTTGAAATCTGGAAGATTCTCATAATCACAGCCCGGTTTAATCTGTGTGTCGCTTTTTTATTTAGTCCCAATAACCAAAAACGTGTCCCTGATCCTCTCATTCCCGTTCATTTTCCACCCCTTCCCCCGCATCTGCCCCTTCAGAGCCGTTTTAAGGCGGTGGATGAGACTTCTGTCATTTCATTATCCTTTTCACGTTTGTTTGTTCATTATTCGGGAATATCACTTTCAGAACCGCAATCCTTTGTAAAACAGCAGCCCTGAAAGGGAATTCACACCGAGTACAGAATAGTCTAAAGGCTCTGTCACTGTTCGACTTCTTACACCAGGAGTCTCGGCTCCGGTTTCTATCGCGCTGCAGCTCCTGTGAACAGGGATCAATCCACAATCTGTGGTTTGTTACTTTTACAAAGATTGAGCTGGAATCTGTCCCGTTACAAAATGGGACTTTATTCCCGCCGGATTGAAAGCGAACGGTGAATGAAGCCGGATTTTAACCGGATTGTAAAAAATTCTGGAAGTTCTGACGGGAAATGTGGAATAACAGAGTAAAAGAAGAGAGATTTTTAAATCTTTGTCTTTACGCGACATTATTTACTAAATCCGCTTCTTGTGTTACAAATATATTGGCGGGCTTTTCAAATTTCAAAAAAACGGTTCAGTTCGGTATTTTCCGCCTTTTCTCATTGCCGGCTATTGATTGGTGAATTAAACAGCTCTCTGAATGGTCTGTTCGTTGAACCAATGAGATTGAGAAAAGATGGACCAATCACAATTGCCCCCACTGTTCTCCTCCAGAGGGTATAAGAAGGGCGAGTGCGGGAGGATTTCTTCATTCTTTGTGAAAGTGTTTGTGAGATTGTGGAAATGTCTGGAAGAGGAAAAACCGGCGGTAAAGCTCGGGCCAAGGCCAAGTCTCGCTCATCCCGGGCCGGACTGCAGTTCCCTGTGGGCCGTGTTCACAGGCTCCTGCGAAAGGGGAACTACGCTGAACGTGTGGGTGCCGGAGCCCCGGTCTATCTGGCTGCTGTGCTCGAGTATCTGACGGCTGAAATCCTCGAGCTGGCCGGCAACGCGGCCCGGGACAACAAGAAGACCCGCATCATCCCCAGACACCTGCAGCTGGCCATCCGCAACGACGAGGAGCTCAACAAGCTGCTGGGACGGGTGACCATCGCTCAGGGCGGGGTGCTGCCTAATATCCAGGCCGTGCTGCTGCCGAAGAAAACCAGCACTGTGAGCTCCAAGAGCAAATAAAGCAGCCAAGATTTAATCTGATAACCCAAAGGCTCTTTTCAGAGCCACCCACTGTATCTATGAAAGGGCTGGTTACTGTCTGAAGAGACTGACCTATTGATTACAGTTATCCCACGTTAATACAGCGGTTAAACTAATGGGAGCCAATGTAATTCACCGAGCACATGGGTGATCGGTGTACGGGTCTTGTTGGGAGTTGGGATAGGGGAACGGTGTTTTGGAGGAGTTCAAGTTTACACAGGGCAGAAGATCGGAGGCTGACCAGGGGAGCATTGGAAGAGCCAAGTCTGGAGGTAACAAGGGCGTGGGTGAGGGTTTCAGCACCAGATCAGCTGAGGCAGGGGAGGAGACGCGCGATGTTTCGGAGGTGGAATTTGGCGGTCTTGGTGGTGGAGCGGAAATGGGGTCTGATGCTTATCTCAGGGTAAATTGGACGCTGAGGTTGCGAAGTTTAAGATTCCGCTTCACACAGTGGCCAGGGACAAGTCTCTGTCCATCTCAGTCCTTGAATCCAGACCCCACACAGGAACTGTCTCTGTCCATCCCAGTACCTGAATCTATCCAGTCCCCACACAGGATCATTTTCCATCCATCCAGGTGCCTGAATCTATCCAGTCCCCACACAGGATAATTCTCTATCCATCCAGGTCCCTGAATCTGTTCAGTCCCCACACAGGACCAGTCTCCATCCATCCCGGTGCCTGAATCTATTCAGTCCCATACTGACCCAAGCACGGAAAGGTATCGGGTGCCTTCCACACCGATTCAAGTTTATTGAACTTTTGGGCGCCTACTGTCAGCTACAAATCTGAAAACTAAGACTCCCTCTTCCAACGGTTCCGTAGCGGCACTGATTGATTCTGTTATGATAGTGATTGTATTGGAACTGTAGTGTGCCTCATTTATTGAATTTAAATAGTATTTTCCGCCTTTTTTTTCGAGCAATCCTTGAATATTAAGGCGGAGTCTGTAAGGATTGTGTCTGAATTTATATTTCGCATTTGATGCTGGTGAAAAGTTTATAAAGGACGGTAACTGATTCCTGGAGGCGGAGCTTGAAGTTTCACGTCCGCTGTCCGTCATTCCGAGCCAGTCTCCTCCCCTCCCGCACTTCATGCTCTGTCTGTCATTCAAACACTCCTCCCCGGCCTCTCCGATAATGTGCCTTTCTCAACCAGGTCGGGGCGGGCTTTATAAATAGAGAAGAAAGGCGAGAGTTTTTCATTCAGCGGCGATCTGAGTGAAGAATCATCATGTCTGGCAGAGGTAAAGGAGGAAAAGGACTGGGCAAAGGAGGAGCCAAGCGGCACCGGAAAGTGCTTCGTGATAACATCCAGGGGATCACCAAACCAGCCATCCGCCGCCTGGCTCGCCGTGGCGGTGTCAAGCGGGTCTGATCTACGAGGAAACCCGCGGGGTGCTGAAGGTTTTCCTGGAGAATGTGATCAGGGACGCGGTCACCTACACTGAGCACGCCAAGCGCAAGACGGTCACTGCCATGGATGTGGTGTACGCTCTGAAACGGCAGGGCCGCACTCTCTATGGCTTCGGCGGTTGAACAATTCGACCCTTTCAAACCGGACACAAAACAAAGGCTCTTCTAAGAGCCACCCACCGCCTCACAGAGAGAGCACTGACCTGGGAACTGGTGCGGGATATATGGGGCTCGGGAATAGTTTTATAATTAAGGAGTTTTCAGGAACACACAGTACGGTGACGTGGGATCGGCGGCGTGCTGCACCGGTTACTGAGAGGAAAATTTCCCTGAATGAGTGCACTGAATTGTCCAGGGAACGTTACAAGTGAGTTCACCCGGACCTGCATCCCCCCCCCCCTCCCCCCCCGCCCTCAGTGAAATGCTCCTTCACTCCATTCGCTCTGTTTTGGTTCTATTTATCAGTCAGATGTTGTGATGTGGGACCGGGGGTTTCCATGGGAGAACAGGTTATGCTGAGCCGCTGTGATAAGGGGCCGGCTTGTGATATGGATTTTCCCTCTGACGGTTGTTTCTGACACTGATACTGAGAGGGTTTGTGAAATTGAACCGTTTGAGCTCAGTCATTGGGGACCTGGAATTACCACAGGCCCAACTCTCAAAGCCCGCTCCAAACTGAGGCTACTTCTCATTGGTTGCTTTGCTTGAAAACTAATTTCCTTAACCAATCGGAGAGACGTCAATACGAAAACAGAGCAAATTATTGGCCAGAATTGACCGATTTTTTAAAATTTGAAAAAGGCCGCCAATTTCAGTGTATGAAATCAGTGAATTACTCGGACATGTCATTTTCAGACAAAGACTTAAAATCTCTTTGTAATAATGTTATTCCGTATTACACGTCCCAGATTCCTAGCGCTGTTTTAAAAACACATTGTCGATAACTTGCGCAATAAAACCCCATTCTGATTGCTGATATGGACAAATTTCACTTCTACCTGTAAAAATAACAAATTACAGGTTATCGATTGATTCCGTTGCAGGGACTGAACAGGAGCCGTGTGTCCTGAAAACGGAATCATTGACGAAGCCTGAAAATGAGCCTATTTTCTCCAAGACATTCATTCTGGATTGTGACACTGCGGGGAACGTGCTGCTAATATGCGGGATATTAATATCAGTAATTAATTATTTCAGAGATTGGCTCCGCAGTGAGAAAGAGGAAGGAACTGAATTCTGATTCTTAGCCCTGAAAGTGATTGTTAACGGGAAAACCGGGGGCGGTGTAAATCTGAATGAGAGCAAGAGCAAAGCAAAAGGGGAATTGAACGGACCCCTGGCCCGTGTTCACTTTATTGGGTCGTAAATTCTACAGAGACAAACATCAAAATGGGGCAGTTTCACTGACTTTCTTTCAATTTCCCCAATAGATTCAAAGGATGATGACCGAGTAAAGCAGCAATTCTGAATCTCAGTCTCTGGTCCTGTGTGTGAGTGTGGGATTCATTCTGTATCTCTCACTCTCTGGTACTGTGTGTGAGTGTGGGATTCATTCTGTATCTGTCAGTCTCAGGTCCTGTGTATGAGTGTGGGATTCATTCTGTATCTGTCAGTCTCTGGTACTGTGTGTGAGTGTGGGATTCATTCTGTATCTCTCACTCTCTGGTACTGTGTGTGAGTGTGGGATTCATTCTGTATTTCTCAGTCCGTGGAACTGTATGTGAGTGTGAGAGGGCAGGGACCTTTGTACAGGTCAGGTTTCTGATCCCCTCTCCCATGGGACTAACCTTTCAACCGAAACCCAACAGCCGCTGTTTAAAATGTATCCTTCACACTTCTCACCTGGTGCCTTCAATAGATGCTCTTTGTATAACTCCCCACATCCTTACTGTCCGGCTCTGTTTCCACTCTTCACTGTCCAACCACAGAGTGAGACTGGAACTAAACCAGGAACATTCACGATTGGTTTGGGGGGAGAAAGCAGCAATGATTTTAAATAGCAGGTTCTTCCCATTCTGAGTGTGAAACGGACACACTGGTGGGAATGTGAGACTGATATTGTGTCTCTCTGTGTCTCTGTCTCTAGCGCTGTACATGAAGGTGGGATACTGTAACTGAGCGTGAAACGGACATACTGATAGGAAGTGTGAGACTGATACTGTGTCTGTGTGTATGTCTCTCTGTTTATCTGTCGGTCTTTCTTTCTCTCTCTCTCTAGTGCTGTACATGAAAGCAGGATACTGTTAATGAGCGTAATATAGACACCATGTTGTAAGGGAAAGACTCATTCTGTGTCTGTGAACAGACCTCCGGTTCTGTTGGTCAGACGGTCACTGTCCCTTCTATTATGTATGCGCCGGTCTGACGGTGCATTTACCTGTCTCCAGTCCAGGAAGGAAAGTTGGAGAGAAACAGCCTGTAACTGTCTGACACTGGACTGCCTGTCAGTGTTGAATATATTCAGTAACTAGCCGTCTAAGGGGATTGAGAACGGGACGGATAGGACACCAGTTACGATTGTCTGTCAGTCAGTTTCGGAGGAGAGAGAGACACAGAGAGATTGGAGGAGCCCAGAGCGGATAATTTGTATTTTCATCTTAATCAAACATATTTCTGTGTGCGATCAATATAATAATGTAAAACCAGATGTGGATAATCACATCCACAGCTGTGATTGGCTCCTGCCCCTGAATCTGGGGACCAGACACTGTGAGGAGCGCTGGCCTCAGAGTGTTTAACAGTGACTGAGCTGGGAAACGACAACTAACCCCCGAGAATCTGCAGCACAGGCCGAGCGGGGAGGAAAGCCTGTCCCGGGAATTGTCAATCTGGCGAACAGTTTGTCCTGTGAATGTGAAGATGTGAACATTGTGTCAGAGAGAGTGTGTTAAAGGGGCGGGTGGGTTAGATTAATGTCACTGTGTTTGTGTGGCCGGTCTCATCGCCGGATTTCCAAGTCTATTTGGAGTAATTTTTAAAAAAAATCCCTGTCAAAGGATCGCCCTCCTCCCCTGCCGAGCTCCGAAGTGGAAATTTAAGGTAAAGTTTCAGATCAATTCAAGATTTCAGCCGAAAAACGGAGATCATGTCAGCGATCGGGTGAGAGAGCGCGATCAGTGCAGCAATGAAACGGGTTTAAATCGAAACTGGTGCTTTTAATTCCGGTGAAAGTTTTTCGACAGCAAACATCCCGGTGTTAGAGATGGGAAGGGGCTAGTCTGGGACTCTGGAATGCCCGATTTGAATTGGAATCGGGGAGTTTAAGAGGAGAGAGAAACACAGAGAGGCTGGAGGGGCCGGGAGCTGACAGCAGGATGTCTCCGCCCCGTCCGCTCTGTGCCTTTAAGTTGCTCTGTGCCGCCGCCTCTCGTTTCATTTCTGACCCAGCTCTGACTGTCAGAGAGGTTTTCTGCAGATTCCCGGACATGACAGACACTGCAGCCGCAGAAGCGGCTCCTCCTGCCGCCGCCGCCGCTCCACCCAAGGCTCCCAAGAAGAAGAAGGCGGTTCCCCGACCCAAGACCACCGGTCCCCCGTTGGGCGAACAGATCCTCAAGATTGTGGGGGATTGCAAGGATCGCAAGGGGATATCCCTGGCCGCGATAAAGAAGGTTCTGGCTACCAAAGGCCTGGATGTGGAGAAGCTCCGGTCCAGATCAAATTAAGTATCAAGAGAAATGTGGAAAAAGGCTCCCTGGTGCAGATCAAGGGCACGGGCGCCTCGGGCTCCTTCAGAGTCGCTAAGATGGAAACCCAGGCAAAAGTGGTAAAGAAGGTGAAGAAACAAGTGACCAAGAAATCTCCCGGAAAGAAACCAGCGGCCAAAAAAACAGCCGTCAAGAAATTAACGGCCAAGAAACCAGCGGTCAAGAAATCGACCACGAAAAAGGCGGCGAAATCACCAATTAAGAAGAAAGCGGCGGCGAAGAAGCCCAAGACCCCCAAGACTGTGAAGGCGAAGGCGAAGAAGGTGGAAAAACCGAGGGCCAAGCCCAAGCCGAAGTCAGCAAAGCCGAAGAAAGCAGCGGGCAAAAAGAAGTAAAAAATCAAGTGCAACTTGTGACCATCTGAACCCAACGGCTCTTCTCAGAGCCACCCACGTCTCTCAGAAAAGAGCTGATCCCGGAATCAGATGATTCCTGTCCCGGGGCCGGGCTCAGATTTCAGACAGAAATCATTTCAAATAAACCCAGGGTCCCGGTGACTCGCTGATATTCGCTATTCCCGCCACACCCCCACTGTCTGAAATAAAATAGAGAGAATGGGATGTCCGGGCCGGGCCTCACTGGAACTGGCGTGTGTTCGGCTCCATTCCCAGTTCATTTTTTCTCACAGATTCAGGGCGAGAGTCCGTGACAGGGTAAAACTGGCGGAGATCCGCCGCTATCACAATTCAAACCCCAACACATGAGATTCTCCAAATCAGCTGGAATAAAGTGTTTGTAAACTGCTGAACCCGTCTGGGAGGGGGTGTGTGGGGAGATCGAATCGGGTCTGGGACTGAAATGGAAGGAGGCGGGTTGACTTGTTATGGAAGGGATTGTATTCAGGCAGGAATATTACTGACTGTTAATTGTAACGGGGCTTATTTAAAAGCTCCCGGTTTCTGGAAATCCTTGAATATGAAGCCCGAGTCTGTCAGGGTTTGTGCGGAGCGCTGTGTTTCGATTCAATTATCGATAAACGGTTTGAAATTGGCGGGCGGAGAAAGCTGGAGGTGGAGCTGGAAGATCAGAGGCCGCTCTCCGCTCTATCCGTCACTCTGACTGTCTCCTCCCCTCTCTGTTTAATATCTCACTCTGTCTCCTCCCCTCCCTGTCTCACCCTCTTTCTTTCTCAGTCCGGTCGGTGCAGGCTGCATAAAAACGGAACGAGCATAAGTTCGTTATTCAATCAGCAGCGATTTGAGTGAAGAATCATCATGTCTGGCAGAGGTAAAGGATGTGGAGATGCCGGTGATGGACTGGGGTTGACAATTGTAAACAATTTTACAACACCAAGTTATAGTCCAGCAATTTTTTTTAAATTCACAAGCTTTCGGAGATTTTCTCCTTCCTCAGGCAAATGTTTCAAGATCTTGAAACATTTGCCTGAGGAAGGAGAAAATCTCCGAAAGCTTGTGAATTTAAAATAAAATTGCTGGACTATAACTTGGTGTTGTAAAATTGTTTACAAGAGGTAAAGGAGGCAAAGGACTGGGCAAAGGAGGAGCCAAGCGGCACCGGAAAGTGCTTCGTGATAACATCCAGGGGATCACCAAAGCAGCCATCCGCCGCCTGGCTCGCCGTGGCGGTGTCAAGCGGATCTCGGGTCTGATCTACGAGGAAACCCGCGGGGTGCTGAAGGTTTTCCTGGAGAATGTGATCAGGGACGCGGTCACCTACACTGAACACGCCAAGCGCAAGACGGTCACTGCCATGGATGTGGTGTACGCTCTGAAACGGCAGGGCCGCACTCTCTATGGATTCGGCGGCTGAACGACTCGACCCTTTCAAACCGAACACAAAACAAAGGCTCTTCGAAGAGCCACCCACCGCCTCACAGAGAGAGCACTGACCTGGGAACGGGGAGAGGAGAGATCTCGGGATGGGGAATCAGTTTCTGATATTTAATTAGTATGGGGAGATTCCCCAACACTCGGTACAGGGAGATCAGAAACAACGGCCGGGATTCTCGGCCATCCCGAGAGAAGGAGCGGAATTCCCGGTTTCACGGTATAAATGAACAGGCGGTGATACAGAATCTTTCCTCAGACATTACATTCTCCGCTCAGAGTAAAATCCCTCCTCACTCCCTCTCCCGCTGTGTTCTCTCTGCTCGGTCTTTATTTCCTGCCCTCATTCAATTATCAATTGTAAACAATTTTACAACACCAAGTTATAGTCCAGCAATTTTATTTTAAATTCACAAGCTTTCGGAGATTTTCTCCTTCCTCAGGCAAATGTTTCAAGATCTCCTTGAAGCCTACGCATTTATACATATTGAACAATAATAAATGGTGTTTACAGACTGCCTCTGCAACTGCCCGTTGCCAAGGCAATCACCGTGTTCAGACAGAGAGGTGTTACCTGCAGAACCTCCGAATACACATTCAATAAAAAAACAAACAGGGAAAAAAAAACAGAGAAAAAAAAAACACAGAGAGAGGCAGAAACATCCGGAAGGCAGAGAGAGCCAGCAAATGACCCATTATATTAAAAACAGATAACATTTGTTCGCTGGTGGGGTAACGTGTAGCGTGACATGAACCCAAGATCCCGGTTGAGGCCGTCCTCATGGGTGCGGAACTTGGCTATCAATTTCTGCTCGACGATTTTGCGTTGTCGTGTGTCTCGAAGGCCGCCTTGGAGTACGCTTACCCGAAGGTCGGTGGATGAATGTCCATGACTGCTGAAGTGTTCCCCGACTGGGAGGGAACCCTCCTGTTTGGCGATTGTTGCGCGGTGTCCGTTCATCCGTTGTCGCAGCGTCTGCATGGTCTCGCCAATGTACCATGCTCTGGGGCATCCTTTCCTGCAACGTATGAGGTAGACAACGTTGGCTGAGTCACAGGAGTATGAACCATGCACCTGGTGGGTGGTGTCATCTCGTGTGATGGTGGTATCTGTGTCGATGATCTGGCATGTCTTGCAGAGGTTACCGTGGCAGGGTTGTGTGGCGTCGTGGACGCTGTTCTCTTGAAAGCTAGGTAGTTTGCTGCGAACGATGGTCTGTTTGAGGTTGGGTGGCTGTTTAAAGGCGAGTAGTGGAGGTGTGGGGATGGCCATAGCGAGGTGTTTGTCCTCATTGATGACATGTTGAAGGCTGCGGAGAACATGGCGTAGTTTCTCCGCTCCGGGGAAGTACTGGATGACAAAGGGTACTCTGTTGGTTGCGTCCCGTGTTAGTCTCCTGAGGAGGTCTATGCGATTTTTTGCTGTGGCCCGTCGGAACTGTCGATCGATGAGTCGAGCGTCATATCCCGTTCTTACTAGGGCGTCTTTCAGCGTCTGTAGGTGTCCATCGCGTTCCTCCTCGTCTGAGCAGACCCTGTGTATTCGCAGGGCCTGTCCATAGGGGATGGCCTCTTTGACGTGGTTAGGGTGGAAGCTGGAAAAGTGGAGCATCGTGAGGTTGTCCGTGGGCTTGCGGTAGAGTGAGGTGCTGAGGTGCCCGTCTTTGATGGAGATTCGTGTGTCCAAGAAAGAAACTGATTCTGAGGAGTAGTCCATGGTGAGCTTGATGGTGGGATGGAACTTGTTGATGTTATCGTGTAGTCTCTTTAGTGATTCCTTGCCGTGGGTCCATAGAAAGAAAATGTCGTCGATGTATCTGGTGTATAGTGTTGGTTGGAGGTCTTGTGCAGTGAAGAAGTCCTGCTCGAACTTGTGCATGAAAATGTTGGCGTATTGGGGTGCGAATTTGGTCCCCATGGCTGTTCCGTGTGTTTGGGTAAAGAACTGGTTATCGAAGGTGAAGACATTGTGATCCAGGATGAAGCGGTTTATCAGTTCGATGTCAAGTTTCTGTTTGAGGAGCGGTTCACCGGGCCGGAACTGGCGGGATTTTTGAAATTGAAGCTGGACTTTGTCCCGTTACGGAAAGCAATGACCGGGGCTTTATTCCCGCCCGTTTACAGACAGATCAGAGAATGAACCGGAATGTGAAACAGCCTGAGATTTGAGCTGAGGAGAAGGAAATAATTGAGATTATAAAGAGAGAGATTCTTAAATTGCTGGAGGGAAATGAGATTTTCTTGAAACTGTTATTTGATGCTCTGAAATTGGCGGGCTTTTTGAAATTGAAGATTAATTTCAGCTCAGCCAATTGGGGCCCAAATCGTCCCGCCGTCTCGGTCTGACTGACAGAGCGCGGTTAAAACCTGCCAATCAAATTCCCGGGGCAGTCCCTCACTGACAGGGTGTGGGACTGAAGCCAATCACAGGCATTGGGCGGAGTCCTTAGACTCCATAAAAGGCGGACCCAGAGGTGACTCCGTATTAACAGTCTCTGTGTCTCAGGTTGTGTTGAGATCTGTTCGGAAAATGGCCAGGACCAAGCAGACGGCGCGCAAATCGACCGGCGGGAAAGCTCCTCGCAAACAGTTGGCTACCAAAGCGGCCCGGAAGAGCGCTCCAGCCACGGGCGGAGTGAAGAAGCCTCATCGCTACAGACCCGGCACTGTGGCTCTGAGGGAGATCCGCCGCTACCAGAAATCCACCGAGCTGCTGATCCGCAAACTGCCCTTCCAGCGCCTGGTGCGAGAGATCGCTCAGGACTTCAAGACAGACCTGCGCTTCCAGAGCTCGGCCGTCATGGCCCTGCAGGAGGCCAGCGAGGCTTACCTGGTGGGCCTGTTTGAGGACACCAACCTGTGCGCCATCCACGCCAAGCGAGTCACCATCATGCCCAAAGACATCCAGCTGGCCCGCCGCATCCGCGGGGAGCGCGCCTAAACCCGACCCGGCTTCAGCACCAAGTGCAACAAAGGCTCTTTTCAGAGCCACCAAATCGGCGATGGAAAGAGCTGTGATCTCCTGGGTTTATATGGCAGGGCCGTGAGCAATTTGCTTAAACGGTAAATGTATAAAGGGGAGGGAGCAGATGTCAGACGGACAGGGACAGAATAAATACCTCACTCACATCCAAACACAAATTTCACTCACATCCTTAATTCAGTAATCGCTGAAACAATAAACAGCACATCAGTCAGCATCTGTTGTACAAATCTGCGTAAAATAACACAGACTGAACCAGTGTTGTCCGAGAATGGGACTGTCCATAATATTAAGCGTCCCTGGTATTTCTCTATCCCACCCGCCCAGTTGACAATTCTGACGGTTCTGGTATTTTGTCTCATTCACCAGACAAACTGCAAATTTCAATCTATTGGAGGTTGGCGACATCTGCGGTCCGGAAGCGAGTACTGCAACAGACCGATATGGATCATTAACAAGTTATTCAAGTTGTAACTTTAACAAGTTATTGTTAGTTTCTGGAATCAGAATCAAGTCCTTTTGAAATCAATTCCTGAACCCGCAGACAGCGACCAGCCCTTTCATAGATACAGTGGGTGGCTCTGAAAAGAGCCTTTGGGTTATCAGATTAAATCTTGGCCGCTTTATTTGCTCTTGGAGCTCACAGTGCTGGTTTTCTTCGGCAGCAGCACGGCCTGGATATTAGGCAGCACCCCGCCCTGAGCGATGGTCACCCGTCCCAGCAGCTTGTTGAGCTCCTCGTCGTTGCGGATGGCCAGCTGCAGGTGTCTGGGGATGATGCGGGTCTTCTTGTTGTCCCGGGCCGCGTTGCCGGCCAGCTCGAGGATTTCAGCCGTCAGATACTCGAGCACAGCAGCCAGATAGACCGGGGCTCCGGCACCCACACGTTCAGCGTAGTTTCCCTTTCGCAGGTGCCTGTGAACACGGCCCACAGGGAACTGCAGTCCGGCCCGGGATGAGCGAGACTTGGCCTTGGCCCGAGCTTTACCGCCGGTTTTTCCTCTTCCAGACATTTCCACAATCTCACAAACACTTTGACAAAGAATGAAGAATGATTTCCGTATTTACCCTTCTTATAGACAGAAAGATCATCTGATTGGTTGTTCTTTAATACACCTCATTTGCCTATTTCATTAACCAATCAGATAGCTGAGAAACAGAAGAGGGCGGGATTTGCCGGCCTCAACGGTCAGACCAGGAATTTGATGAATTTCAAAAAGCCCGCCAATTTCAGTGTAGTAAAGGACCGGATTTCGATCAATGTCGCCCTGAGCACAAGATTTTAAACCCGTTCTTTTTATCTTGTCTTATTCAGCGCTACCCGTCACCAATCGCTGGCGCTATTTTAAAACCTGCTTTAAATTATGTCTCATTCTACCATCGCTTTCAAACTGTACCGAACGGGACTAAATCCCCATTCACAGCATTCCGTGAAGGGACACATTTCAATTTGGTCTTTATAAAAGTGACACGTTATAGATTGGTCCCTTCTCACAGGGCCGGGAGTGTTTCTGTGAAAAGACGGACCCGGACGGAGCTCTCATTCTGCCCCGATTCCGCTGTGTTTCTGCAAGGGGTGGGTTTGCTGTTGATGTGAGGATTTTCACATCAGCTTGTAAACATTCGGAGACTGGATTCTTACAGTTAAATGAAACACGAAGGGAGTGAGACAGAATTGTAACGCTTTAAGAGCGAAGCAAAGGGGAAGGAGCGGATCAGTTTATGGGTTAGGGATTTCAACGGGGCAGTTACAGTATCACTTCATAATAAGATTGGAATAATATTACAGTATTAGAACAATCCTACGTAAATATATAGGAAATGCAGCTCCTTCAGAGAGGTTGTGGGTGGCTCTTAAAAGAGCCGTTGTTTTTTTTCAGTACATTGTGGAGTTTTACTTGGAGCTGGTGTACTTGGTCACCGCCTTTGTCCCTTCCGACACAGCGTGCTTGGCCAGTTCCCCGGGCAGCAGCAGGCGCACCGCAGTTTGGATCTCCCGGGAGCTGATGGTGCGCCGTTTATTATAATGGGCCAGGCGGGAAGCCTCACCAGCGATGCGCTCGAAAATATCGTTCACAAAGGAGTTCATGATGCTCATGGCCTTGGAGGAGATGCCGGTGTCTGGGTGAACCTGCTTCATCACTTTGTAGACGTAGATGGAGTAACTCTCCTTCCTCGACTTTCTCCGCTTCTTGCCGCCCTTGGCTGGTGCTTTACTCAAGGTTTTCTTGGCGCCCTTCTTGGGAGCTGCTTTCTTGTCCTCAGGCATTTTCAAACTCAATTTCAGACCCAGAAATGACCCAAATCCGCTCCGAGCTCGGATTAAATAGGCAGCCCCACAGCCCAATGGTAATGAGGGTATGGAGAAGGCAATGATTGTGATTGGACGATTGAACGTGATGACACAACACATTTTCTTTCACGCTCTGATTGGTTTCTTCAGATATCCAATCAGATTTAATACCTGCCACCAATCACAAACACGCTCACTCTGCACATTGTCCGGTTTCAGCAATTTGTTCCGAACTGTTGCAGTTCTGCTTCCGGCCAGTAGATGTCCCCAAACCTCAATATTTCTGCCATTTCGCTGACGTTTCCTGTCAGTTTATCTTGTGAATCCCCGGGTGACCCTCAAGATATTCTGATTTTCATTTTGTTATTTTTGTGTCTGTAGAATAATTTACTATTTCTTTTGATATTCCTTGATAATTTGATTTCGTGGTTCCTGTTTCCTTCCCTAATTGTTTTTGTGACTTCTTCCTAACCTCTTCCTATTCGCTTTTGCCATCCTCTTATTTAATATCTATGAATGAGAAATTCCATCAGCTTGTTGTGTCTGTTCAGGGGCTGATGTTTGGGAAATATTTATTGTCTATGTTTATAGTGCCAGAAACCCAAAGGGAGCAATTCAGTCCCAAACTCCACAGAAACATTCCATTTCTCCCTCCTTGTAAAATAAGGCGCTATAATGGTGAGGATAGCTTCCTTCCAAGCAGTTAATTACAACAGGTTTGAATCCCAGCACGCTGAATTCAGAAACACCAAGACTGGAACCGAATTTGATGATGTTCAGAGGGATAGTGTTTCCAAAACACAAACGGGTCTAATTTATATTAAAAAATGTTTTTAATTAATGTATTTCCCCCATAACGTTGAATTTAACTCTGATCCTTTGTATTATTATTCATGCTGATCTGTACAGTGGATGCGGGACACAATTGCTCAGATTCAGTGAAATTAATTGATTTTCTGCAGTCTTTTCCTCTGCTAATTCCCGTTCTTTATTTAAATTATGTCGGATTAACCTTTCTGATCTATAGAAGGGTCATAGTCCTGAACCGTTAACCCGAGCTTCCCTTCTCCACAGATGCTGCCGGACCTGCTGAGTCTTTCCAGCATTTTCAGTTTTAATTTTTTCTATGTTTTATCCCTTTCACTTCTGACGGTCGTCATTGAAACTTCCAGATTTGCGCTCTGTTTTTATTTGTGTTTCAGTTCGGTTTATTTGAATTAATATAAATCGTGTCCTGAGAAATCAGACAGAAATATTGCGCAATGAAGAGTGAAACATAATGGGGCAACTTTCGAATGAGCAAAACAAAAACTTTATTATGAATCAATTGTCTAATTTTTCACTAACAAAATATGAAAAAATACGAGAATAGAAGTAACAGAGAGAAACTATTTCCTCACATTGCACATTGTCCTGAATCTGCAACAACGACAGATGATGTGAATTTGTTCCACTCTGTTACAGTTCTCACTTATGGCCAGTAGATGTCAGACTATACGTGAGTGTGGGATTAATTCTCTGCCTGTATATGAGTGTGATATTCAATCTATATCCATCAGTCTCCAATACATTCTGTGAGTGTGGGATTCATTCTGTATCAGTCAATCTCTGGGAATGTGTATGAGTGGTGCATTCATTGTGTGACTGGCAGTCTCTGGTATTTTATCACAGTGTGAGATTCATTCTGAAACTCAGTCTCTGGGCAAAGTGCAAGTCTGGATTTCTTCTGTAATGTTATTTCAGGTTACAGTATGTTGCTTGAAACTGTATCTTTAATTCATTAATGTATGCAAATCCTTAATCTACCATTAATTTGTAAATATGGATACACTTTTGGATTTTATTTTAATCAAACAACGTGTGTGAGTTTTGTTTTAGGATTACATCTTAATTTATGTGAAGATAATGTACATTTCAATCTTTTACTGTGAAATTATTGGACTGATATTTATTGTGTAGCTCAGTCTGGGCTAATGGAATTGATATTGTATCTTCCAGTCAGATACTGTGTGAGATTTTTGGACTGGTATGTAATGTGTGGTTCAGACTGTACTAATGGAATTGACACTCTAACTTTCAGTCAGACACTGCGAGAGATTTTTGGACTGGTTTCTAATGTGTAGCTGAGTCTACACTAATAGGACTCACACTGTATGTTTCAGTATGATCATGTATGTGAATTTTGGACTGAATATAATGTGTAGCTCAGTCTGCACTAAAGGAATTCATAATTTACCTTTCAGTCTGACACTGTGTAATATATTTGGACTGGTTTGGAAGGTGTAGCTCAGTCTGCACTAATGGAATTGATACTGTATCTTCCAGTCAGATACTGTGTGAGATTTGTGTACTGGTATGTAACGTGTCGGTCAGTCTGTACTAATCAAATCGATACTATATCTTTCAGTTTGATACTGTACGTGATTTTTGGACAGGTATCTAATGTGAACCTCTGTCTGCAGTAAAGGAATTGATATTTTATCTTCCAGTCTAATACTGCATGCGAATTTTGGACTGGTATATAATGTGTAGCTCAATCTGCACTAATGGGATTGATACTGTATCTTTCAACCTGACACTGAGATTTTTGGACTGGTATGTGATGTGTTGCTCAGTCTGCTCTAATGGGATTGATACTGTGCCTTTCAATCTGATACTGTATGATAATTTTAGACTGGCATCTAATGTGTACCTCAGTCTGCAGTAAAGGAATTGAAACTGTACATTTCATTCTGACACTATGAGAATTTTGGACATATATGTGAGTCAAATATGGGTAACATCTGAAATGGTATCTAATTTGTATCTCAGTGTACAATATTGTCATGAATACTGCATCTTTAAACTCATAATGTGTGTGAGTTGTGGGCTCGTATTTAATTTGAATCTTGGAGTACACTATTGTGATTCATTCTGTACCTATCAATCGGTACAATGTGTCAGTTCTATCTGGTATTTAATTTGTAGCTAAGGCTGAAATAACGTGAGATTGACACAGTGCCTTTCAACCTGATACTGGGTGTGATTTTGGACTGGGAATTATTTATCTGCCAGTCAGCGGTGCTGAGTCGTTGTGAAATGGAAATTCCGTCTGTCTCTCGTGCTCTGTTTGACTGTTGGATTGGGATCAGTGTGGGACTGACTATTTCTGCTGTCTGAGACTGTGGGACTGATGACATGTCTGTGTCTCTGTGCTCTGAGTGATAATGCACATACTGTGTGTGAGAAGGAGCTGGCTGCACTGTTCCTTGTGCCTCGGGTGCAGCAAACATCACACGGATTCTGAGTCCTTCGAGGATTTAACTGAAGGAATAAAAAGTATCTCTTGTAATTCAAGAACAGGTGAGGTAGAAAATACAAAAGTGATCAATTGAATCTCGGTTAATAATCATTTTAATATCCACAAATGAAAACCACCGATACAAACAGTGTCAGTGTCTGACTCCACTGCAGTACTGCAGCACTCAGCTTCTGCATACCAGGTGTGTTGGGCCGTTTTACAACAATTTAGTGACATCCAGACAAAACCCAACCCCTGCACTGATCCATGAATGGGACTACCCGATGGGGACGGGACCTTTGCACATATCAGATTGATATTTCCCTCTCCCTTGGGACTAACCGTTCAACCAAAACAAAACTGCCGCTGCTTAAAATGCGTCCTTCAAACTTCTCACCTGAGGCCTGCAATAAATGCTTTTTGTATAACTCCCCACATCCTTACTGTCCGGCTCTGTTTACTGTTCAATAACAAACACTAAAGTTTAATGGTTGGGTTTAAAAAAATCAGATTTAATACCTGCCACCAATCACAAACACGCTCACACTGCACATTGTCCGGTTTCAGCAATTTGTTCCGAACTGTTGCAGTTCTGCTTCCGGCCAGTAGATGTCCCCAAACCCCGGGTCATTGAAGTTTACAGATGAGAGAGGGACAGAAGATAAACTCATTCTTCACATTATATTGCACGGGTGGGGTTTAGAAAAACTGGGAATGGAGACGAGCTGCAAGTACATTTTGTTTGACCAAACACTACTTGTAATGCTGTGTTAAATTCTTGTAATTGATTTCGGGGGTATTGTCAATACTGAGGAAGATTGGGACAAAATAAACTTGCAGAACGGCCGTGTAAATGGCCATTGAATTTCAATATAGAAAGGTGTGAGATGCTACATTTCGCTACGGGGAATAAGGAGGCCACATACTGTTTGGAAAATAAGAGTCTAAATGGGGTAGAGGAGCAATGTAAATCGTGTCCTGAGAAATCAGAGAGAAATACTGCACAATGTACAGTGAAATATAATGGGGCAAATTCACAACTGTCGAATGAATGAAACAAAAACTTTATTATGAATCAATTGTCTTCATGTTTCACTGTCAAAATGTCCAAAAATAGGAGAGTAAAAGTTACAGACAGAAACTTTCCTCACATTGCACACTGTCCTGTTTCTGTAACCACGACAGATAATGTGAATTTGTTCCCTCATTACAGTTGTCGCTTACGTCCAGTAGAGGTCAGTCTCTGATACTGTATATGAGAGTGGGGTTTATTCTGTATCTGACAGTCTCTGGTGCTTTATTTCAGTGTGAGATTAATTCCATCACTGTCAGTCTGTGGTGCTGTATGTGAGTGTGGAATTAACTATGTACCTGTCAGTCTCTGGTACTGTCTGTGTGAGTGGGATTCATTCTGTATCTGCCATTCTCCGCTGCTTTATCTCAGTGTTGGATTCATTATGTAATTCAGTCTCTGAGACAATGTGCAAGTCTGAATTCATTCCATATTCTTATTTCAGTTCAGAGTATCGTACTTGAAACTGTATCTTTAACACTCCAAAGTATATACAGTTCTTTGTCGAGTATTTAATATGTTAATATGGATGCACTTTTTGATTTTCTTTAATCAAACAATGTGTGTGAGTTTTGGAGTAGTATTACATCTTAATCTCTGAACTCTATTGTGAATGATAATGTACCTTTCAATCTGTTCACGTTGAAATTACTGAACTGGTATGTAATGTGTAGATCAGTCTGCAATAATGGGATTAATTCAGATCTGAGTCTAACACTGTGAGAGATTTTTGGACTGGTGAGTAACATATAGATCATTCTGCACTAAAGGAATTGATTCTGTATCTTTCAGTCTAATATTGTATGAGGTTGTTGGGCTGTTATATAATTTTAGCTCAGGTGGTGCAAATGGAATTTAAACTATACCTTCCCGTCAAATCATTAATGTGATTTGTGGACTGGTATGTCATGTGTTGCTCAGTCTGTACCAGCGGTATTGATCCTGTTTATTTCAGTATAACATGAGTATTAACAATATATCGAATATGTAGCTCAGTCTGCACCAGTGGAATTGACACTTTATCTTTCAATCTGACACTGAGATTTTTGGACTGGTATGTAATGCGTAACTCAGTCTGCAGTGATGTGATTGTGCGATTCCTTCTCCATCTGTCAGTCTCTGGTACTGTTTGTGAGTTTGAGATTCATTCTTTATCTGTCAGCCCCTGGTACTGTGCGTGAGTGAGATTCATTCTGTTCCTGGTACTGTATGTGAGTGTAGGATTCATTCTATATCTGTCAGTCTCTGGTACTGACTGTGAGCTTGGTGTATATTCTGCATCTGTCAGTCTCAGGGGTACTATATATAAGTGATGGATTCATTCTGTATCTGCCAGTCTCTGCTGCTATATCTGAATGTGGGATTCATTCTGTATCTGCCAGTCTCTGGTGCTGTATGTGAGTGTGGGATTCATTCAGTATCTATCATTCTCTGCTACTGTATCTCGTTGTGCGATTCATTCTGTAATTCAGTCTCTGAGACAATGTGCAAGTCTGAATTCATTCTGTATTCTTATTTCAGTTTACAGTATCTTATTTGAAACTGTATCTTTAATACTTTAAATTATATATAGTTCTCCGTTGATTATTTAATTTGTAAATATGGATTTCTTTTTGATTTTCTTTAATCAAACAATGTGTGTGAGTTTTGGAGTGGGATTACATCTTAATCTCTGAACTCAATTGTGAATGATAATGTACCTTTCAATCTGTTCATGGTGAAATTACTGGACTGGTATGTAATGTGTAGCTCAGTCTGCAATAATGGGATTAATTCTGTATCTGAGTCTAACACTGTATGAGATTTTTGGACGGGTATGTAATATGCAGCTCATCCCGCACTAAAGGAATTGATACTCTATCTATCAGTCTGAAACTGTATGAGATTTTTGGACTGGAATGTGATGTGCAGCTCAGTCTTCAATAATGGAAGTGATACTGAATCTTTCAATCTGATACTCTGAGATTTTAGGACTGGTGAGTAACATGTAGCTCAGTCTGTGCTAATGGAATTGATATTGTATCTTTTAGTCTAATGTTGTATGGGATTTTCAGTCTTGTATGTAATGTACAGCTCAGGCGGTGCTAATAGAATTGAAACTGTATCTTACTGTCTGATCATTTATGAGGTTTTTGGACTGGTATATAATGTGTAGCTCAGTCTGAACCAATGGTATTGATACTGTTTATTTCAGTATAATACTCTGAGTATTTACCAATATATCTAATATGTAGCTAAGTCTGCACTAATGGAATTTATAATGTACCTTTCAAGCTGGCACCAGGATATTTTTGGACTGGTCTGTAAAGTGTAACTCAGTCTGCAGTAATGTGACTGTGATATTCATTCTGTATCTGTCAGTTTCTGCTACTGTATGTGAGTGAAATTCATTCTGTTCCTGGTACTCGATGTGAGTGTGGGATTCATTCTGTATCTGTCAGTCTCTGGTATTGTGTGTGGGTGTGGGATTCCTTCTCTATCTGCCATTCTCAGGTACTGTGTGTTAGTGTGGGATTCATTCTGTGTCTGTCAGTCTCTGGTACTGTATGTGATTGTGGGATTCATTCTGTATCTGTCAGTCTCTGTTGCTGTGTGTGAGTGTGGGATTCATTCTGTATCTGTCAGTCTCAGGTACTGTGTGTGAGTATGCGATTCATACTTTACCTGTCAGTCTCTGGTGCTTTATGATCGTGTGGGATGAACTCGGTATGTGTCAGTCCTTGGTACTGTATGCCTGTGTGCGATTCATTCTGCATCTGTCATCTCTTGTACCATACTTGAGTGTGGGATTGAATTTATGTCTGGCAACCTCTAGTACTGTATGTGTGTTTGGGATTCCTTCTGCATCTGTCAGTCTCTGGTACAGTATGGTGAGTGTGGGATTCATTCTGTGTCTGTGTGTCTCTGTACGGTATCTGAGTGTGAGATTCATTCTGTATCTCTATGCAATTATTCTCTCAGATTATATTATGGTATTCAATACTGTCGCTTTAATATCTTAATGTTTAAGTAGTTTTTCTCATTATTTAATTGGTAAAAATGGATACACTTTAGGATTTGATGCTGGAGGTTTTAATCAGATAATTTGTGTGCTTTTTGGACTAGTATTGAATGTGTATTTCTGTGATTACTATTGTGAATGATAATGAATCTTTCAAAATGTTATGGTGAATTGGTATATAATGTGTAGATCAGTCTGCACTGAAGGAATTGATACTGTAACTTTAAATTTTATTTTATAAGATTTTTGGACTCGTGTGTAATGTGTAGCTCAGTCTGGACTAACAGAATTGATACTGTATCTTTAAATCTCATACTATGAGTGTATTATAAACTGATATCTAATTTGTTTCTCAGGTTACACTGTCACAGCATTTCTCAATCTGATACTGTACGTGAGTTTTGGACTAGCAATTTGTATCTCATGCTACACTATTAGAATGGATACTGCATGTATTAAACTCACATGTGTGTGAGAGTTCTGGGCTCGAATTCAATAGGAATATCGAGGAACATTATTGGGATTCATTCTGGACCTTTCAATCGGGTACCATGTGTGATTTCTATCTGGTATTTAATTCATGGCTAATGTTGCCCCTTTGTGAAATAGATAATCTGAGAGTGTGATTTTGGACTGGGATTTTTGTATCTCCCTGTCAGTGGGACTGAGTTCGGGGGAAATGGAACAGTGTCTGCCTCACCTGCTCTGTTTGACTGTGGATTGAAAATGTGTCTCTGGAATTTGGGATCATTGTGGGACTGAGTACTTCTGCTGTCTGAGACTGTGGAACTGATGACCTGTCTGTGTCTCTGTGCTCTGTGAGTGATAATGTACTTACTGTGTGTGAGAAGGAGCTGGCTGCACTGTTTCTCGTGCCTCGGGTGGAGGAAACATCACATTCATTGTGGATCCTTCACGGGTTTGCCTGGAGAAAGAAACGTATGTCTGGTAACTCAAGAACAGGTGAGGAAGAAAATACAGAAGTGATCAGTTTAATATCTGTAAATAATTATTTTGAATATCCTTAAATATAAATCAGCGATTCGAACAGTGTCAGTGTCTGACTCCACTGCAGTACTGCAGCATTCAGCTTCTGCACACCAGGTGCGTTGGGCTGTTTTACAACAATTTAGAGACATCCAGACTCAACCCAACCCCTCCACTGGTCCATGAATGGTACTACCAGATCGGGCAGGGAACTTTGCACAGGTCAGGTTTCTAATCCCCTCTCCCATGGGACCAAACGTTCAACTGAAACCAAACAGCCGCTGTTTAAAATGTGTCCTTCACACTTCTCACCTGATGCCTGCAATTGATGCTTTTTGTATAACTCCCCACATCCTTACTGTCCGGCTCTGTTTCCACTCTTCACTGTCCAATAACAATAAACAGGGTGAGACTGGAACTAAACCAGGACCATTCACTACTGGTTTGGGGAGAGAAAGCAGCAATGATTTTAAATAGCAGGTTCTTCCCATTCTGTCTCCCTTCCCCTGGACACACCCTGTCCACACACAGCCCGAGAATGACCTCTCCCTTCCCCCGCTCACTCCATGTTCCGGGACGAGTTCCTGATCCACTCCGCCTCTTACAAACAGCCCCCGGACTCCCCCTGACCTTCCCCCGGACTCAATGCCGATCTCTGAGCCCATCTGCGGACACGGTCCCGAAGCGATGAGCTGCTGTAACGAGGCTGCTCTTTGCTCCCTTCCCCCGGGGGCCGTGATCTCTCCATTCCCGGCTGTTTTAAACCATCTTCTTCCGCTCACTGAGGGAATGGCGCCCACAGGCCGAGCTGGGGGAGGGCAGCGCGCATGCGCTCTTCTGCTCACCAACAACCAGCGCTGGGGGCGGGGCTGAGTCACGCATGCGCAGATATCTGGTTTAATTCCCAATACAAAAATCGATGGAAACTTTCCCCAATTGGAATTTTTCCGAGTCTGAGCAAAGGAAGTGAGTCTGGGGGAAAGGTCAGAGGGAATGGGGTCCACAGGCAGTGCAGGATCAGGCACCAGAATGGAAAACAGATGGGATTCCACCAGTGCCTAACGCTGGAATCCAGACTGACTTTCCAATGTCTAACTATTAAACTAGATGTTTCCATCCCTGCTGTTTCTCTCGGTATCTTTTGATGGTAAAGAGTCTTTCAGAGATTAAGTGTGCGGCTCTAAAATGAACCAATGGGTTCTGTTCATTCTTGGACTCTTTACTGATAAAACAGACGCTTGAGGAAGTATCTGGAGGGAGGATTTCTCAAACCAATCCGGCAGAAGCATTGGAGGAAAGAGTGAGTCCGTGTATTTGCTGGGATTATTATCTGACAGCAACAGTCGCAGATTAATTTAATCAGAGTGAAACTCTCGATTACTGAGTGTAATACCGAACGGCCCTGAGCTGCAAAACCGAATATAGTACAACAGGTAAGAGACGGTTAAATGTGGCCCATTCTTTCTGTCACTCTCTGCACTGTCACTGAGTGTAGGATTAATAATGTGTCTGTCTCTGGTACAATGTGAGTGAGAGATGAGATTGCATCGTCTGTCTCTCCAATGGGATCTTTCTGGATAAAATGAAACTTTACAGGTTGGACTGCAACCGATGCTGTGGCACTGTGCCTCTCAGCTCTCTCTCACGGTGTCTGTCGCCCTCTCTCGCCCCTCTGTCTCTGGTGCTGTATATCAAGGTTGGATACTGCTATTGAGCGTGATATGAACACACTGATAGAAAGTGTAAGTCTGACAGTGTCTCTCTCTATTACGGACATGAAGGTGGGATACTGTCTGATATAAAACAAAGAGAATGAGATGTCCGGGCCGGGCCTCACTGTAACTGGGGATGTGTTCGGCTCCAGTCCCAGTTCGTGGTCATAATCTTTTTACAGATTCAGGGTGAGAGTCTCTGTGAGACGGTAACACTGGCGGAGAAACTCCTCGTCATAACTCAAACCGCAACACATGAGACTCTCCAAATGTTTGTCAAGTGTTTGTAAAGTGCTGAACCCGTCTGGGAGGGGATGTGGGGAGTTAGAACAGGGAAACAGACTGAAATGGAGGAGCCAAGTTGATTGTTATTGAATGGATTGTATTCAGGCAGGAATATTACTGACTTTTCATTGTAACGTGGCTTAATTAAAAGCTCCGGGTTTTTTGGAATCCTTGAATATGAAGCCCGAGTTTGTAAGGGTTTGTGCGGAGCGTTGTGTTTCGGATCTATTATCGTTAGAAATCGTAGGTCGGAGAGAACTGGAGGCGGAGATGGAAGATCAGAGTCCGCCATCTGCTCTGTCCGTCATTGTGGCCCCTCCCGCTGTCTCTGTTTAATCCCCCATATGGAATCAAAGCGGGTGGGTGGACTCTAAACACGGTTTACTTGTTAAGAGGACGAAAGGCGAGTAATGTTTCTGATCTCCTGGGCACCAGACAATTCACTGTTATTTGTTTCTGTACAGAGTTACATTTCAGTGATTCCCCAGTGAGGTTGATGCGTTATGTAAATAATCCAACAAAATAGAACAGAAAGGGAGCGAAGCGCTGTATCCCACAGATGTAGAAAGGTCAGTCGAGCAGTTCTGGTGATGCTTTACGAGCCCAGCATGGCAAGTAGTTTAAATAAATACAAGAAATCTGGTGATGTGTGGACTGGGGTCCATAAGTCACCGTTTAAAGTACCGGACTGTGGTCGGTGCCCCGACTCCAATCCCATTATTTTTTTTTCAAAAAATATACTTTATTCATAAAATTTGCAGCAATACATACAATACAGTTGTCATATCACATTCCAAACGTACACAATACAGATTATGCAATTTTCAGGTTACGTCAAGTGCAGTTCAATGAACACATTGGACATAATTACAGTTCATGACACTCTAGGGTGCCTCATTGCATTGCACTCAATACAGATTACTGATAACAGGTACGTTACAGATACTTTACAGGTTCATTACAGATTCATTACAGTTACATGACATCAATTAGAATTTTACATTCTGCCCGAGGGGGTTTTTCCCTGATTGCAGCCCCTCGTTGTACAATGGCGGGAAGGCTCTAAACGGTTGCCTTTCCCCACAGAGTCCAATCCCATTAATACCTCATCTCGCCTACAACGAGAAGAAAGCAGCTCGAAGCCACACTGGTAGCATGATATCAGCGTCTCCCTTCAGACAGAAACCAGCCCTTTTACACATACAGTGGGTGGCTCTGAAAAGAGCCTTTACATCTAGGTGCATCGAAACTACGGCACAGAAACAGGCCATTCGGCCCAACTGGTCTGTGCCGGTGTTTATGCTACACACGAGCCTCCTCCCTCCCTACTTCATCTAACCCTATCAGAATACCCTTCGATTCCTTCCTTCCTCATGTGTTTCTCTAGCTTCCCCTTAAATGCACCTGAGCTATTTGTCTGAACTACTCCTTGTGGGAGCATTTTCCACATTCTAACCACTCTTTGGGAAAAGCTGTTTCTCCTGAATTTCCCATTGGATTTATTAGGGACTATTTTATATTTATTGCCTCTAGTTTTGGACTCGCCACAAGTGGAAACATTTTCTCTATGTCTACCCTATGAAACCCTAACGTAAGACCTCTATCAGGTCACCCCTCAGCCTTCTCTTTTCCAGTGAAAACACCCCCAGTCTGTTCAGCATTTCCTAATAAGAATATCCTCTCATTTCTCGTGTCATGAGAATCTTTTTTGCACCTTCTAAGTCCTTTCTTTTATATGGAGACCAGAACTGTGCACAATACTCCAAGTGTGGTCAAACCAAGGTCCCATACACGTTTAACATAACTTCTTTGCTTTTCAATTCTATCCTTCTGGAAATGAATCCTAGTGTTTGATTTGCCTTTTTATGACCTCATTAACTTGTGTCGCTACTTTGAGTAATTTGTATATATGTACCATGAGATCCATTTGCTTCTCTATCCCGTTTAGACTCTTATTATCCAGGCAGTATGTGACCTCCTTATTCTTCATTCTGCAACTTTATTAATGACCTCTTGCATTTTGATGCATTCTTCCTTTGTACTAACTACACCCCCCAATTATTTGTCGTCCTTAAACTTTGAAATTGTACTTCCGATTCTCGAATCCCGAATTGTTAATGTAAATTGTGAACAACAGTTGTCCCAACACCGATCCCTGTGGAACTCCACTTCCCACCTTTTGCCAATCTGAGTAACTACCCTTAACCTCTATTCTCTGTTTTCTGTTTTGTTGCCAGCTTGCAAACCATTCTACCGCCTGTCCCCTGACTCCACGTGCTCTGAACTTAGCCCTGAGTCTCCAACGCGGTACCTTATCGAAGGCCTTCGGAAAATCCAAATATACTGCATCGACTACATGAACCTTGCTCTCCTTGGGTCTTTCAGAGTGTTTACACTGCCCGCTCACCCTCACTGATATTCTATTTTTGAACTGCTGTAATATTGTCCTTTAGTAATATTGCTGCTCCTCCTCCTTTCCCTCTTTCCCTGTCCATTCTAAAGATCTTATAGACTTGAATATTAAACTGCCATTCGTGCCCAGCTGGTATTCAGGTCTCTGTAATGAGTTAATGTAATTATCTAACTTTACTCAATGGCTGATGTGAGCTGCGGCAAAATGTATTTCCAGCCGGTCAAGTATTGCAGGTATCGACTGTCTCTTCAGTCCGATATCAGGTGAAGAATTACTGGCTGTTGTGTAATTTCCATTGATTGGGGGTTGGCGTCATCTACTGGGCGGAAACGGGAACTGCAACAGAGCGAGAAAGGATCCGTCAGAAACCAGTTTAAATGAAGAACAAAATCCAACAGCCTGCAGTGTCTGTTCAGGGTCTGATGTTTGAGAGCAATTTGATCATCCCTGATTGTCAGCGATGGTGGTATAGTGGTGAGCATAGCTGCCTTCCAAGCAGTTAACCCGGGTTCGATTCCCGGCCATCGCATTTCAGTATTCTTATTAAATTATTTCCATCATCAAGTTTGCCATCGAATTTGTTGCAGTTCAGCTGGATATTGTTTCCAAAACATAAACTGGGATAATTACAGCAAAATATTTTCAACGTTAATTTATTTTTCCTATAGAAGGAATAGATGACAAATATACTGGAAATAGTGAGCTACCAAGGGTCTAACGAGAGCGAGGAAGGCAAATGATATGTTAGCTTTTATTGCAACGGTGTTGCAATATAAGAGTAATAAGGACTTGCTGCAATTGTACAATGAGGAGATATTGTGTAAAATTGGCCGATATTCGCTGGAGTTTAGAAGAATGAGAGATGATCGCATTGAAACGTGTCAATGTTTTAGACGGCTCGACAGGGTAGATGCGGAGAGGCTGATCACCCTGGCTGGAGAGTCAAGAACTTCAGGTCAGAGTATCAAGATAAGGGGTCGGACATTTAGCATCGACATGAGGAAAAAATTCTTCACTCAAAGGGTTGTGAATCTTTGGAATTCTTCCCCCAGAGGGCTGTGGATGCTCAGTCGTTGAATATATTGAAAGCTGAGATCGATAGATTTTTGGAGGCTAATGGCATCAAGGTATATGGGGATGGGGCGAGAAAGTGGAGTTGAGGTCGAAGATCAGCCATGATCTGATTGAATGGCGGAGCAGGCTCGCGTATCGTATGGCCTACTCCTGCTCCTATTTCTTATATTCTTATGTAGAGAGCCTTATATCCAAGTGTGCGGATGACACTAAGTTAGGTAGCACCGTAAACATTATAGATGGGAGCAGAAAGTTGCAAAGGGACATTGATAGATTCAGTGAGTGGGCAAAACTGTGGCAGATGGAGTTCAACGTGGGGAAGTGTGAGGTCATCCACTTTGGACCATAAAAAGATAGATCAGAATATTTTCTAAAGGGCAAGAAACTAGGAACTGTGGATGAGCAGAGGGGTTAATGAGACCAAGTACAGAATTCACTAAAAGGTGCAAAAATAAGTTAAAATGGTAATGGTATTTTGATGTTTATTTCAAGGGACAGGAAATAAAAATGAGTGGAAGTTATGTCACAATTATTCAGAGCTCTGGTTAGAGCTTATTTAGAGTATTGTGTTCAGTTCTGTGCACCGCACCTCTTGCAGGATAAGAACATAAGGAATATGAGCAGGAGTAGGCCTTACGGCCCCTCGAGCCTGCTCCGCCATTCAATAGATCATCTGCACTTAACTGCCCGATCCCCATATCCCTTGATTGTCTTGTCCAAAAATCTATCAAACTCAATCTTGAATACACTAAACGACTGAACATCCACAACCCTCTGGGGTGGAGAGAACTGTATCGACGAAGATAAAGGGAATGAAATGAAATGTGTCATACAGTTACATTTCGCTGCTCTGTCTGACCATTTTAGTCATGACTTCCCTGCAGAGGGATTTGAAAATTCGATGGAAAAGCGTTGGGTGAAAGATCCTTTTGCTTTCGAAAATCCTGAATCTATAATGAAGCTAAATTTGATGCCTGATCAAGAAAACGGGCTGGTGCGACTCACCTGTGACAGCGCACTGAAAACACGCCTCAAGTCATACAGTTTGTCTTATTTTTGGATCAGTGCTTTCAAAGATTATCCACTGTAAGTAAGATTAGTGTTCTGTTGTTCCTGTCGTTCACAAAAACCTACATCTGCGAACTGGGATTTTCGACTTTGAGAAGGTTAAAAACAAGAGAAAGAAACCGACTCAACCGTGCCTGATATGCGTGGAGCGCTTTCATCTTGTGATCCAGATTGGAACGAGATCATGAACAACAGGCAGACACATCCGTCACATTAAGTAAGTGAAACTCAACCTGAACTTTTATTTACTGTATTGACACAATATTTCAAATGTTTTTCAAGTAACGTCGATGTCTAATTTTAGTTATTGCTTGAAATGAAGTGAAGAGCATGGACTGACCTTTATTGGGATTTGATGAAAACTCCAGCCGGAAGATATTATTGTTTTGGATCCCTGGGGGAAGTGTTTTCCTTCCACTGGGTCACGAGGAAAAATGTTTGTGAAACACTGTTCCACATTGTACGGTCAGTGTCTGTTTAGCAAACCGACACTCAATTCCTCAGTCCGTATTTCCAGAAACGCTTCTGTGCGCGACGCCGGCAAAAAAACACTGACCGACTCCAGGCGACTAATGGCGGCCGGAGGCCCCACAATCCACCGCGCCCCAGAAACCCGTCTATCTCTCCAAGGCGCTGATTTCGTAATCAGACTGCGCATGCTCCCCAGGCCCGCCCTGCATTCTGGGAGCGCTTCGGTCCTGCAGTTTGTCGCGAGTCGGACTCGGTGGAAACAGGAGAAGAAACCGGGAAGCGGCGGGTGGGACGAGGGAGGCGCTGGATGAGGGGTTTAATGGTGCTAAGGGCACACGGGCCGCCCGTCCGCCGGGCCCCCCGGCTCTGATTCGGGTTCTGAGCCGCACTCGGTGTTGCTGAGACTCCGCTCGGCCCCGCTCAGTGTCTCGGACCAGAACCGCGCATGCTCTGGCCATGGGCCCTTCCCGCGCCTGCGCGCTGATCCCCTTCGAATTCAGGTAGAACGTATTCTACCGCGCGGGGCATTTTGGGTAAGATTATCGCCATTGTAAAACCCTCTTACCGATATTTCTGTGGTGGTGTGTCAAAGGGCGAGGTTTACCAATCAAAAGCAAAATACTGCGGATGCTGGAAATCTGAAACATAAAGAGAAAATGCTGGAAATCCTCACCAAGTCGGGCAGCAGCACGCGGAGAATGAAACAGTTAACGTTTCAGATTAGTGTTAAGGTTTTGTCAGAACTTGAAGAAGTGAAAGAATTAACAGTTTTTAAGCAAGGAGAGAGGCAGGGAAAGAGGGGGCGGGGAGGGAAAGAACAAAAGGGAAGGTCTGTGATAGGGTGGAGGGCAGGAGTGATAAAGCAAAAATAGGGATGAAGGTGCAAGGCAAGGTGGGTGGTAATGGGTCAAGTAAATAAACAAAGGATGACTCCAGAGGAGCTTTAAAGGGCTGCAGTCAGCTGGATGCGTGAATGAGGCCGTGAGCCAAAGGAAGCGAATTTGAAGCGGAGAGAGAGGGACACGCTGTGTAACCGGGCGCAAACACTCATCCGCAGCCCAGACATCACTTCTTTCCCACGAGGCGTGAAAGGACTACATTAATTACAATAATCCATGTTATTTGATTTTGAATAGTTTACTTTCTAAATTGAATCATGTTTCTCCAATTATATTTCCCAACTCAGATTCAAGGCCTCCAACCCAACCCAAATGTTGGAGATGGTGCGATGGGTTTGGGTTTCAGCAGAGGGAGGAGGGTGAGTGTGTGAGACTGGGATTTACAGTCTGGGGGAATGAGCAGGAAGAATGTTCCATAGAAACTAGAATTGCCTGTTCTGAATTTCTATTCTGTATTCACAGTGAGGACTTTTGTAAACTCCAGTGCACTGAAAGAGCTTTAACCAGTTCCACAACCTGAAAAAAACATCGCACCATTCACAGCGGGGAGAAACCGTACACGTGTTCTGTGTGTGGACGAGGCTTCAACTGATCGTCCAACCTGGAGAGACACAAGGACACCCGTAGGATGGAGAAACCGTGGAAATGTGGGGACTGTGGGAAGGGATTCAATTACCCGTCCCAGCTAGAAACTCATCGACGCAGACACACTGGGGAGAGGCCGTTCACCTGCACTGAGTGTGGGAAGGGATTCACTCAGTCTTCCAACCTGCTGACGCACCAGCGAGTTCACACTGGAGAGAGGCCGTTCACCTGCTCCGTGTGTGGGAAGGGATTCACTCTGTCATGCAGCCTTATTGAACATCAGCTTGTTCACACTGATAAGAGACTTTTCAAATGTTCTGTCTGTGAGAAGAGCTTTAAAAGAAAAAGTGATCTGCTGACACACCAACGCACTCACACTGGGGAGAGGCCGTTCACCTGTTCCGTGTGTGGGAAGAGATTCACTCAGTCATCGAGCCTACTGATACACCAGCGAGTACACACTGGGGAGAGGCCGTTCACCTTCTCCGTGTGTGGGAAGGGATTCACTCGATCATCCCACCGGCTGAGACAGCAGCGAATTCACACTGGCGAGAGGCCGTTCGCCTGCTCCGTGTGTGGGAAGGGATTCACTCATTCATCCAGCCTTCTGACACATCAACTCGTTCACACTGATAAGAGACCTTTTAAATGTTCTGACTGTGAGAAGAGCTTTCAAAGAAAAAAGGATCTCCTGACACACCAACACACTTACACTGGGGAGAGGCCGTTCACCTGCACTGAGTGTGGGAAGAGATTCAGTCAGTCATCCAACCTGCAAACACACCAACATATTCACAATGGGGAGAGGCTGTTCACCTGCTCCGTGTGTGGGAAGAGATTCACTCGTTCATCCTACCTCATTGAACATCAACATGTTCACACTGATAAGAGACCTTTTGAATGCTCTGACTGTGAGAAGAGCTTTAAAAGAACAAGGGATCTACTGAGACACCAACGTATTCACACTGGGGAGAGGCCGTTCACCTGCTCCGTGTGTGGGAAGGGATTCACTCTGTCATCCAGTCTACTTATACACCAGCGGGTTCACATGTGACTGCAGGGGTTGGATTCTGCTGTTATTACTGCTGTTAATCACATCCAGGACTGAACCGTGTTCATTCTGGCAGTTGGGGGTTGTTTCTGATGTTAATAATCCATTTCACTGGACAGCAGTATTAGAATTCTGTACAAGTGTCAAATAAATCAGCTTTCCTTGAAACACAGTGTTTCTAGTCCTTGATAGCTCGATGATAAGACAAGGTGATTGAGGACTTGTGATGAAGTGAGTGGAATCCATCTTAGAACTGAGTTCCTCCACCTTTTTAAAAGATGGATCAACAAGATGTCCAAGTCTGACAGGACAGAAAATTCTATTATATCACAGGGTCCACTTCAATCAGCCTGCGCAGATTTCCACTACCCTTGTGTGGGAAAGAGATTCCTGATTTCACTCCTGGACGCCCTAACTCTAAATTTAAGTTTATGCCCTCTTGTTATGGATTCCCCCACCAGAGAAAATAGTTTGTATTTCTACCCTATCGAATCCCTTTATAATTTTAAATATCTGGATCAGATCACCTCTCAACCTTCTAAACTCAAGGGAATGCAAACCAAGTGAATACAACCGGTCCTCATTAATTTGACCCTTCAAGCCTCAGTGTCATTCTGGTGAATCCGCACTGTCCCCCCTCCAAGGCCAATATATCCTTGGTGAGGATCAGTACTCCAGATGGGCTCTGACCAAGGCTCTGTAGAACTGAAGCGTCACTTCCTCCCCTTTGTATTCCAGGCCTCGAGATAAAGGCCAACATTCCATTAGTCTGCGATTATTTTTGTATCTGTGCACTAGCTTTTAGTGATTTGTGTACATGGACACACAAATCCCTTTGCTCCTCCACCGTTCCCAATCTCTCACTTCAAGAAAATACTCCAATGTTTCCTTCTTGCTTCCAAAGTGAATGATCTCACTCTTCCCCACATTGAACTCCACCTGCCACAGTTTGTCCATTCACTTAAACTGTCTCTTTGTAACTTCCTGCTCCCATCTACACCACTTACTGTGCCTCCTAACTTAGTGTCACCTGGAAACTTGGATCTACAACTCTCTATTCCTTCATCCAAGTTATTGGTAAATATGGTGAAAAGCTGAGGCTCCAGTTCAGATCCCTGGGGTCACCACTTGTCACATCCCGCCAATCAACGAACGTTCCCTTTATCCCTACTCTCTTCTCCGACCTCCCAACCAATTCCAACACAAGTCACAAGGTCACTTTCAATTCTGTGCATTTTTATTGATTCTATTAATCTCTTGTGCTGAACGTTATCAAATGCCTTCTGGAAGTCCATACAGACAACATCCATCGACGCTCCCCTGTCCACCTTGTTAATCACCTCAAAAAATCCAACTGGATTAGTCAGACATGACCTGCCCTTCACAAATCCATGTTGACTCTCTTTGATCAGCTCAGACTTGATGAAGTGCTCAACCATTTTGTCTCTGATGATTGATTCCAGTAACTTCCCCACAACTGACCTTAAATGGACAGGTCTGTATTTTCCTGGTTTCTTCCTCCCTCCTTTCTTAGATAACGGAGTGACGTTTTCAATTTTCATCTCCAAGGGCACAATTTCTGACGAAGGAGGAAGCCTCCGAAAGCTTGTGAATTTAAAATAAAATTGCTGGACTATAACTTGGTGTTGTAAAATTGTTTACAATTGTCAACCCCAGTCCATCACCGGCATCTCCACATCATATATAACAGGACTGAGCGTCCCGGCTCTGACGATATAACAGGAATCTGTATCCCAGCATTGACTGTGAGGATCAGAGGACTGAGTGTCCCAGCACTGACTGTGTGTGTATCAGAGGACCGACTGTCCCAGCACTGATTATGTGTCTTACAGGACTGACTGTCCCGGCACCGACTGTGTAGATAACAGGATTGACTGTCCCAGCACTGTCTATTCTTCCAGTCTACATGGGCTGTGGAGGAGATAAATGGGTGGGTTAGAATCCATAATCGGGTGGAATGACATGGGGTTGTCCGTGGAGATCAAATCGGTTGGAAGAGATTACAGAGATATGGAGGGGGAGAGGACAATGGTGGGACTTGAACACGAGGATGAGGATTTTAAAATCGAGGCTTTGCCGGACCGGGAGCCAATGTAGTAACACACGAACAGAAACTTACGGTTCACTTCCTTGGCAGACAGGTGGAGAAGACATTGATGTCCACGGGGGAACAGTCAGGTTCACAGCAGCAGTCGAGTTCGGAGAAACCGCCAGTCAGGTCACAGGTTCAAATGGGAACTGCTGGAAGCAGACACACACAGTGAGATCTTACAACAGAGCACGGACGCTCTCAAAGACCACCTCCCTCCCTTGTCTGAATCCACGATCACCGTCTTCACCATCTCCCAAAATCAATCTGCAGACTTATCCTCCCACTGCTTTCGAGTCACCGAATTACAGCTTCCAGATACCCAGCACAACCCACTTAATAAATAATAATAATTATACGGAGAGAATAGAGAAGCTGGGATTACTCCCTTTGGAGCAGAGAAGGTTCAGGGGAGATTTACCAGAATGGTTCCGGGGATGAGAGACTTCAGTTACCGGGAGAGACTGGAGAAACTGGGGTTGTTCTCCTTCGAGCAGAGAGGGTTAAGGGAAGATTTAATAGAGGGGTTGAAAATGAGGAGGGGTTTTGATGGAGTCGATGGGGAGAGACTGTTGCCACTGGCGGGAGGGTCGGTAACCAGAGGACACAGATTGAAGGGAATTGGGAAAAGAGCCAGAGGGAGATGAGGAGAATGTTTTTAGGCAGCGAGTTGTTCTGATCTGGAATTCACTGCCTGAAAGGGCGGTGGGAGCAGATTCAATAATAACTTTCAAAAGGGAATCGGGTCAATCCTTGAAGTGGGGAAATTTGCGGGACTGTGGGGAAAGAGCAGGGGGGAGTGGGACTAATGGGATCGCTCTTTCACAGGGCCGGCACAGGCGCGATGGGCCAAGCGGTCTCTTCCACAGAGCCGGCACAGGCGCGATGGGCCGAGCGGCCTCTCTCTGTGCTGTTTGATTCTCGCTCACTTTTGGGCTCCGACCCACGGCCCGTTTGACGGGGAGGCGGGAGAGTGACTCCCCCCCGAGCCCAGCTCGACACCGGCCGCTGCCAGAGTGGAGATTCACGGGGCCCGCAGGAGGCCCCGAGTAACTTCCCCCATCATCCCCCCCCTCCCCCACCACCCCGCTCTCCCCTCTCAGGCCACTCCCGGTGCCGGCCCTCCCTCTGTGGGCTTCGCCCCCGCCCACAGCACCGCCCGCAGGGAACGCGGCAGAGGGACCGCGCTGCGCATGCGGCACGTACGCGTCGTGACATCAACGCGCAAAGATGAGAGACGCTGCCGCGTGTCACGTGATGGGAGGAGTCAGCCCAGGAGGCGTTTGGCGGGGGTGGAGTGATGGCCGGGTGCGGGGGTGGGGGGGGGGGGGGGGCGGGGGGTGAAGGTGAGAGCTGTCAATCAAAGGGCCCGGAGTCAGCACTCACTGCGCACTGGTTTTGGAGAATTTGTTCAAAAATGCAAAATCTGCAACCATGAAATTAAAATAGAAATGTACAAAAAAGAGAAAAAATTGCAAATGCAATAAGCTGAATTAAAACTGAAATGTCCAAACTCACAGAAGGCTGATGATCTGGGTCCTCCTGATTTATTAGTCTTCTCTCCCTGAGGCACAGGATGAGCACAGTGCTTGAATGCATTTTAAGGCAGATGTTGCTGGATGTATGGAATGGACCAGCAAGGGAGGCAGTGGGGCCTGATTGCATCAGCAAACTCCAGAGAGTTGGCTCAGTATCTGATAGCGATACCTTGGGATATGACAGACTCGAAATTGGGATTTTTTTTTGTGCATGTGCACTAACTCTTAGTGATTGGTGTACCTGGACACCCAAACCCCTTTGCTCCTCTGCAGTCCCTAGTTTCTCACCATTAAGGAAATACTCCTATTTCTCACATGTTGCCTGCAATAGATGTTCTTTGTACAGCTCCCACATCTTTACTGTCCGTCAATATTTCCACTGTTCACTGTCAAATAACAACAGTCACGTCGAGACAGGAACATGTTTTTAATATTTCAAGATATACTTTATTTCATAAAATTCATGAAAGCACACAGCTCAATGTAAATATCACAGTTGCAATTCAAAGCAATAGAATAGATATCGTACACGCTACGATTCCATTATTACAATTGAAAACACAGAACATATTTTCTAATACATGCTGCATAATACAAGGTAAAATGGCCTGACACGGTGGCCTTTCCCCAGAGATCCTTTGCACCTCGCTTCAGTGCGTCCCACAGCATGTACCCCTGGACCTTGGAGTGTGCCAGGTGGCAATACTCGGTCGTGAACAGCTCCTTCAGCTGGAAGACCAGTTGGTTTCGGGTGGACCATAGGGCGTCCTTCACCGAGTTGATGGTCTTCCAGTAGCAGTTGATATCTGTCTTGCTGTTCGTCCCTGGGAACTGCCCGTAGAGAACAGCGTCCTGTCTATCCGGGATGTTGGGGTGAACCCCTCTTCACCTCAATGGTATAGGGGTCTTGTCTCTATGGAGGGGGGTTATCAACTTTTACCCGAATATTCTGATTCATGAACCCACATTCATGTTAATGTTTGGCAAACACTGTCTGATTTCTTTGACACACCTTTCGAACATTGGGATCAGCGACATAGGGGGTAATTTCAACTTCACTGCCTGGGCGGTAAACTGAAAGAGCAGAAATTAAAATCGGGCTGGTTCCATTAGGGGCGGTTGATCCGCTCTACCAGTTCTGCGATAGTGAAAATTTCCCTTCATGTGTTGTGAACCGGTGCAGTTTGAGAAAATGGACCAGCCTGTGGGCTTCGAAGATTGATACTAAGGCGTAGGTCAGGGAAGGTGTGGCCGATTTTAAGCATCCCAGCCTGGCGGAAATGGGTTTGTAGAGGCGAGTAAATGGTGTCAGGTCACTTACCGCCCCTTTAACGTTGGAGTTCCTGCCTCCGTCACCGGCGGTCGGGTCCTGAGAAGAGCGGCCGGAGCAACACCCACCTGTTTCCGGGTCAGACCACGTGTAATATGTAAATCAGAGTATTATGACGTACACGGGACACCATTTAATGTTAGTTACAAATGGGAGGAGGAGCCGCCCTTTCGATGGGCATTGAGTGATCCGGAACACTGAGAAGTTTCTTTTTAACTTATATTTTGTGGGGCAAGGAGGAGCAGGAGATCTTTCCCTTGGCCTGCTGCGGCCATGACAATTCTCCCGCCTCCTGATCAACTCAGAAAGATCTCCTTATAGATCGGTGCAACCAGGCAAACCCTAACTTCCCATTAAACTCCATGCTGAGGAAAAATTGCTGCCCAGCAGCTCAGAGAGGAAACGATCTCCGGAACTCCCCACTGGAGTTTGAAATTACATTAATATTTTACCAGTCAGTAACGGTCCGGGTGTTGGTCCATTATTATTCTGTTCTGGTCAAAACAAATGTCCCAATGAACAGGACGCTGTCTGACCCTGACAGCTCACCCTCAGTCCATCCCACCGGGCAGTGTGTGTGATGGGAAATAATCAACAACCGAAAAGGAAGATTTGTTTTTATACATTTCAGGATTAAACATTTAATATTGAAATCATATTATTTCCAGACTAATAACAGCGAACCATTTCATGTTAGAATCACATCTTGTATCATTTCACAACACCGCATTTGTCGGGTAAAATATAATTCCTGTCTGCTATTTCCAAATTTATTTAAAGTATTCGATTGATATCAGTTACTTTAGTGAACTCATTGATGTCAATAGATAGTAAAATCAGGCGCGGTGAATAACGGGCGCCCGATCCGCTACCGCCCGTCTTAGGCCACCGCCAAACGTGAAACTCTAATTGACTTTTTATGTAATTTCGGATGGAAAGTCTTGAGACGTTTCTATGATTTAACTAATGTAACAATTAGATTCAGTGGGTATTTCACACCGTTCTTCAGCTCCTCTCTGAATTTAGTCTGGGTCACAGCATAAATACACGTGTTGGTGCAGGAACTGAGAAGTTGAAGCATGAATCCGGCTGACTCGATGTCACTGGCCGGATAGTACTGGGCGTTTGTTACACGCAGAGAGATAACATAAAAAACTTCTGCGCTCCATAACAATATAAAACTGCCTGATATACTGAAGAGTAAAATGATGGATTTCCTTCTGTTCTCCATCTCTGGATCCTTGTGATTCTCTCCATTGCTGCGGCCCCGGAGTCCCCTGCGGACTTCAATGGCCGTTAAAATGTGCCTGGCGGTGAGAACATTGAACAGCAAAATCAGAATGAATGGAAGACACGGCATTAACACAAGATTAAACAAGTCAAACGCTGCCCATGCGGGTGAAGTGAAAAAGATCGGTTTCACGACACAACCCCGGGGTACCTTCTCCATTATATATTCCGGGTCAATTACAAAGTACCAGGGAATGTTTTGTAAACAGCTCAGCGCACTCACCACCCCGATAACAACAGCCGCCGTTTTCTCGGTGCAATATTTTGTTTTCAGCTTCTGACAACAAATGGCCACAAATCGATCAAAGGTGAAAATCACTGTAAACCAGACAGAGGCCGCTGTGACTGCAAAACTCAGGGTGACAATGAGACGGCACACGGGGGTAATGGTCAAGAATGAAACTGGGAAATAAATCTCAACAATGCGCCACATTATGACATCAGTGATAACGACCAGGAGATCGGCCGCCGCCATTCCCACCAGGTAGCGAGTGATACATTTGGAGAGTCCGCACTTTCCTCGGGACAGGATCACAATCGCCACCAAGTTAACTGTAAGAGAGAGAAACGGAAGGAGAGAAATTACTGATCAGACCTGGAGACAAGGCGGCAGTGTGACAGGATCTGGTGTAAAATTTCCAGCTTTGTTGCTGCATCAAACGGTGGAAACTGATTCATTAACCTGGGCAGCGCTTTCGGACAGATAAATGTTTTTAAACACAATAATCAATAATGAATTGGGAAATTGATACAGAGAGTGAATAAAGTGAGCACCAGATCCACTGGAAGGGCCGAGTGAGGGGGCAGTGCCAGTGGGGAAGGGAGGAGGGATTTAAACACCGGGATTCCAACAGGTTAAATCCGGATTTGGGCTCCAGATGGACGGGAAAGTGAGCGAGGGACGAGAAGGTGAGGGGACAGGGGGAGGTTTGTTGCTCTGGGTGGAGAGAGCCGACTGGAGCTGGCACAAAACGGGAAAGACCGTGATCCGTGGGGGTGAGTTTGAGGCTTCGGATTGGATTAGAAGAGGCAACTGGAGGCCGAGCGAGCGAGTGCGTTTGGGAGGGAGACCAAGGAAGAGGGCATGTATGAGCTGGAGGGGAATCAGTAGCAGATAGTTTGGGAAAGCGAATGAACTGAGGGAACGGATGAGGAAATGGAGGATTCGATGCCGTGGGGGGAGAGACTGCAGGAGGGTGTTGGAGGAAATCTAATCTAAAGGTCCAGCTCACACAATCCAATTAATGAATTCAACCATTAATTTCTTTGGTTATTGGTGTCAATGAACTGTTCGTTGGTTACATAATGTGTTCAATAAATTTACTTTGCATATTCAACTAAAATTACATTAAAACACAATCATTGAATTCGCCTCGTTCTTTATTGAATAAAACTGACACATAGCTTCTGGAATACAATATCCCCATAATTCAAAGCGATAAAGAAATCACTGATCCTATTCTTTAAATACATTTCAATTATGTTTATGAATTCAATCAGTAAACAAGTAAAAGGAACATTCACATAAACAGAACTAGGAGCTGATAGTGATAAACACACCCGGAGAGAGTACAATAAAACTCTCACAATCTGACAACATCCTGATAAAAAATTCAAGTCAGATTTCCACTTCATAATTGTACTGGAAGTTTCAGCAGTTCATTCCGATGAATTATTCACACCGCTGCTGCTCTCTCTCTCTCCCCTCTTTCTCCTTCTCTGACTGTGTATCTCTCTCCTTGTCTCTCTTTTTCTATTGTTCCTTCTCCCCCTATCTCTCGTTTTCCTGCTCAGTTTCTTTCTCAATCGCTCCTCTCTATTTCTCCGCACTCTCTCTACTCTCTTCCTCAATGCCCCTTTTCACATCCGAGTAAATCCGAACATCCTGCGCCTGCTTTCCCTTCACCAGCCCCGTGTTCAAACGATTTTGTTCTTAGTGTCAGTTTGTTAAATGGTGAAGCCTCTGTGAACAGTTTAATGTTTCTACAGATCATTCAAATCTCCACCTGTTCACCTGCACTGTTCACTTCACCTACAATGCATGGAATAAACAGAATTGAAACCCTCTTCCAGACACACCTCACAATGATTGAAATTCCTTCTCCTGTAATTATAAAGTACAGCGTTAGATGGCGGCATTGTTCAATGAACAAAACGCCGACATCACCGCTGCCACTTATAATCCACGGATAAATAGAAAGGCTCCTGATTCCAACAGATAAAGTGCAAACTGATACAACATAACCTCAAAACATTGCATTTTACAGTGAATTCATCGACAGTGAAGCAGAGAATGAGATGTGAAAGAATCAGCAACAAACTCAGTTCAGTAGCCAGACATCTGAAGCGGTGTCAGATACACACACAATGAAATTATCTTTCATAACAGTGATAACCAATAATACATTGAAATCCCTGTTAAACCGTACCATGTTATCGGGGAGGGAGGACATTGCGCCGCCTCCTTGTGACACCGTGACCGTGAGCTGTCTCATTATCAATCACTGAAAACACATTGATGACAAAATATTCCAGGACAGGTTAGTTCCACAACATGAAACTGTGAACAACCCCTGATGGTCTGAGACCAGCTCTTAGCCCAGACACCTGATTCCAATACAGTCAGTACAGAGAATAATCCAGTAACAATGCCAGGGTTGGATATACAAGATCATAAGGCATACAATGCAGCTGCTATAAGACAACAATAGCAGAGACTTAGGACAATCGATCAACTGATAGAACAGAACAGTCCACTGTGTAATACACGATGGGAGAAAAATAATGCCAAGTACAGCAGCAGAGTTAATACCGATTTAGACCATGAACAGCTGAGATAATGGCTTACCTGGAACTCCAACGGCTGCAAGGACAGGATAATAAATACATTCTATCTGATACATTATTGAATATCCCATTTCTGTGAGAAGCAGTAATGTCTGTTGGCCTGGAAACCGCAGCTCCGGCAGGCACTCTGTGTGGATTCATTACAGCGATCCCTGATTTATACAGGGGGTAAATCTCCACTGACACGGTTATACCCCTGATCATTGCTATTAGTTACAGTCATTTGAACAAACAAATTTCTTCAGCAGCTTTGCCCAAATGTAAGTGATGACGTGGATATATCACAAACATCTCAAAGTTCAGAACCTTGTCTTAATGAGACCTCTCTCAGGAATAAAGTTAAAAGCTGTGCTCAGAAAGGACTGGTCCAACAATGAGCGGCTCCATTTACTGTTTTCATATAATTGTATTGACCATGTTCACTCCTGCCGATTCAATTATAAATTTTACAGATTTCTCCACAATGTGCATTGAATCCAGGGACACAAGTAAACCCGTTTCACTCTGTTCCTGCAGTTTCCCAGTTAAAGTATGAATTTTGAGTCTCTGACACGAAGACAGTCTCTAAAAGGGACCCCATCCTTTCAGGCAGTGCTTAACAACCCTCTGTGTAAAAAATATGCTCCACATTTCCCCTCTATTCTTTTGGCAATTATTTTAAACCTATTACCTCTGATTACCAATCCAGTTGCCAGAGTATTCTGTTTCCACTACTTGCTCTATAAAAAACCCTCATTATTTTGAACACCACTCATGGTCTCCCCTTAACCTTCTCTGATCTAAGGAGGACAATCCCAGCTTCTCCAATCCCTCCACATAACTGAAGTCACTCATCCCTGGCATCACCCAGGTAAGTCTCCTCTGTACCGTCTCCAAGGCCTTTACATCCTTCTTAAAGTGTGATGCTCAGTGCTGTACACAATACTCCAGCTGAGGCCTAACCAGTCTTTTTGTGAAGGTTTCACATGACTTCCCTATTTGTGTATTCAATGCCCCTATGTTCAAACCCGTGTATCCCATACGCTTGCTTAACCACCTTATCAACTGGCCCTGCCACTTTCAAAGATTTGTGAATATGCACCCCCAGGTCCGACTGCTCTTCCACCGCCCTCAAAACAGTACATTGAGTTACATCGAAACCACAGCACAGAAACAGGCCATTCGGCCCAATTGGTTTATGCCAGCTTTTATGCTCCACACGAGCCTCTTCCCTCCCTACTTCATCTAACCCTTTCAGGACACCCTATTTCTTTCTCCCTCTTGTGCTTATGTGGCTTCCCTTTAAATGCATCTACGTTATTTGTCTCAACTACTCCCTGTGGTAGCGCGTTCCACGTTCTAACCACTCTTTGGGTAAAGACGTTTCACCTGAATTCCTGGATTGATTAGAGACTATCTTATATTTATGACCTCTAATTTTCGTCTCCCTCATCATCTTAATGACCTCTATCAGGTCACCCCTCGTCTTCTCTTTTCTACAGAAAAGAGATCCATCCTGTTCAGCCTTTCTTGATAAGGATAACCTCTCAGTTATGGCATCATCCTTGTGAATCTTTTTTGCACCATCTCCAATGCCTTTATATCCTTCCTATAATATGGTGACCAGACTGTGCACAATGCTCCAAGTGTAGCCTAACCAAGGCTTCATACAGGTTTAACGTAACTTATTTGCTTATCAATTCTATTTCTCTAGAATTGAATCCCAGTGCTTGATTTGCCTTTTTTTAACCTGCGTCGCTACTTTTCGTGATTTGTGTATTTGTGCCCCAAGATTTTATTAAAATTTCAAAGTATACTTCATTTCTTAAAATTTAAGGATATACACATTTCAATGTAAATCACAATTACCGTTCAAAACAATACAGATCGTTCACACAATGACCTCATTATTATAATTCAAATCACAGTACATATCTTCGAATACATGCTGTACAATACAATGTGAAATGGCCTTATACAGTGGCCTTTCCCCATAGAGCATTTATGTAGGCCGCACCTCATTTCATTACATCCCTCAGCACGTACTCCTGGAACTTGGAGTGTGCCAGTCGGCAACACTCGATCATGGACAGCTCCTTCAGCTGGAAGACCAGCAGTTTTCGGGCGGACCAAAGGGCCAACTTCACCGACTTGATGGTTTTCCAGAAGCAGTTGATTTCTGTCTTGGTGTGCGTCCTGGGGAACTGCCCGGAGAGCACAATGTCCTGTGTTACTGAGGTGTTGGGGATGAACCCGGACAGATAAAAATACATCTGTCTCCACATCTTCTGCACCAAGGGTCAGCCCACCAGGAGATGGACGATGGTCTCCTCCTTGCTGCAGTCTCGAGGGCAGCTCGCGGTGGTTCTGAGATTGCGTGAGTTTTGGAAGGACCGCAGTGGCAGGGCCCTTCTCACCATCATCCAGGCTACATCCTGGCGCCGGTTGGTCAGTTCTGGCAATGAGTCATTCTGCCAAATGGCATCGACCGTCTGGTCGGGGAACTGCTGGATCAGATCCACCCTCTCCTTTACCTGCAGGACTCCCACTGTCTGGCGGCCTTGTGGTCGTCAGGATCCTCTCCACCTGGGACAGGTGGGGTTGGGGGATTACGGTTCAGTTGGCCGAGACGTCTTGCGTCTGCTCGGCCAGCGTGGCCAGACCCAGCCTTCTCAGTGTGGGGGACAGGTAAAAACGCAACACGTAGTGACACTTGGTGTTTGCGTACTGGGGCTCTACACATATCCCCAGGCAGCCACACACAAAGGTGGCAATCAGCATCAGAGTAGTTTTGGGGACAGTCTTCCCCCCTTTGTCTGGGGTCTTGGACGTGGTGTCCCTGCGGACAAGTTCTGCCTTGAACCTCGAGACAAAGTGCAAGATAGCTCGGGTGACTGTGACGGCGGATCAGCGGGGTATGGGCCACACCCTGGCCACGTGGAGCAAAACTGCGAGTACCTCACACCTTATCACCAGATCCCTGCCGGTTATGGAGAGGGAGAGCCCCACCTCCATAACAAGCTTCAGTTTGGACTTGGCGACCCGCTCTCCCCGTTTCATGGTGCAGGCCAGGGACCCCCCGAACCACATGCCCAGCACCTTCATATAGTCGAACCTAACAGTGAAGGGGACAAAGGACTTGGCCTCCACTTGCCAAATAACATGGCCTCGCTTTTATTTCGGTTCACTCTAGACCCCGAGGGCAGCTCGAAACGGTCGCAGATGCCCATCAGTCTGTGAACCGACCGCTGATCAGAGCAGAAGACGGTGACGTCGTCCATGTAGCGGAAACCTTTAACCTGAGAGCCTCCACTGCCTGGGATCGTCACCAACCCCACCCCCCCCTCCCCCATGCCTGCGACCTTCCTGATGGATGCAGCAAACGGATCGATACAACACACAAACAAGACCACAGAGAGAAACAGCCCTGCCTGACTCCAGATGTGAATGGAAAGCTCTCGGACTCCCAACCATTGATTAGCACTGCGCTATAGATTTCTGTGTAGAGCGGTCGGATCCAATCGCAGATTGCCTCCTCAAACTACATTTTAAAGAGCACGTCCATCATGTACATGTGGGATATTCAGTCGAAGTCCTTCTGCTGGTCCAGGCTGATGAGCCAGGTGTTCACCCCGCATCCTGCACGTAGGCGATCGTATCACTGAGTCGTGCCAGGCTATCAGGCATCTTCCTGCCAGGTACAGTACAGGTTTGATCCGGGTGGATCAGCAGCTCCAGAGCAGAGCCGGTTGGGAGGACCTCAGACAGAATCTTGTAGTCAACATTTAGCATGGAAACGGGTGCCTAATTTCTGATTTCTTCCCTCTCGCCCTTCCGCTTGTAGATGAGGATGATGATGCCTTTCCTCATGGACTCTGACATGTTGCCTGTCAGAAGCATACCCCCGGACACTTCCACTTCTTTGAAACTGGTAATAATCTACCACCTGGCAGACCCACCTTGGATGGTCTCATAAAATGAGAACAATCAGTTCTTCTTTCCATGTTTAAAAAAGCATTTTATCTGGGGATATCGCTCAGTGGTGGAGCGCAAGGTCCTGTGTTCAATCCCCAGCATCTCCAAAAAAAGTTTCAACAGAATTACGCACGGAAAGGCGAATCGCGCTTTCTGAGCGCAGCGAGTTCCAACTTCTGAGGCTCCACAAGCATTAAATTGCCCCGGAGCAGGACTTCATCTCACGGTCTCCTCAGCAGCTCAGCTCATCGCCGCCGCCGACTGACTGGAATGTGTGACAGTGCAATGTCGATCGAGCAGTCCCAGCTCTTGTTTGACACTGTGTCATTCATCCATCTCACTTTATGATTCAGAGGTTGGATGTGAACCTCGTCACTGACGATTGGCAATTATATTTTTTTATTTCCGCTGACTTTTTTTTTGGAAAGTTCAAAGTAAAGAGGAGCAGAAACCCCGTGAACTGAAACGGAGCTTGAACATTTGGAGCACGTGTGAGGACTGGGCCTCTCGTTGTCCGGGAGAGACAGAGCGGAAAGCCCACTTTTTTTATTCTAAAGTTGAAGCGTTTTTTCCTGAGGGGATGTAGCTCAGTGGAAGAGCGCATGCTTTGCATGTATGAGGTCCCGGGTTCAATCCCCGACATCTCCATGCGCTTTATGTTTCGAATTTTGAAAAGGCCCTCTTGTCCTCACCTGACCTTCACACACAAGGACAGGAAAGGGTTTCTTCACCTCGAGAAAAACCGAACGCTCTGCACACGATAAAATTCAATGGAAGCACGCACGCGCTTTTGAAATGGCTCCCATCCCGGGGCTGGAGAGCGGGCCCAGTAATAATAACGGAGAAAATAGGATCACGAGTCGGACATTCGGCCCTTCGAGCCAGCTCCGCCATTGGATATGATCATGGCTGATTCTCCATCTCAATACCCCATATTCCCGCTCTCTCTCAATACCCCTTGATGCCTTCTGTGTCTGGAAATCTATCTATCGCCTTCTTTAGTAGATTCAGTGACTTGGCCTCCACAGCCTTCCGTGGGACAGAATTCCACAGGTTCACCACCCTCTGAGTGAAAAAATAGATTATTCCCAGTTTCACAGATCGGGGAGGAGCAGCGGACAGGCGTTCAGACTACACAGAGGTAGGAATAGGGTGGGAGAGGGGGAGAGTCTCCTTTGGATGTGCTGTCACCATCCTCCCGATTTCAGGGCACATTTTTCGAACGCTCCCGTTATCAGTCACTTTGCTTACGGTTGGACGGGACTAGAAATCCTCAGACACATTGTGGCAGAGGCCGGCAAGAATATTTCAAATCCCTGAGCTTCAGAGGAGGGTAAGGTGAGACACAGACAGCATTGAGGATAATTTCGCTGCAGACGGATGCAGGACTTGCCCCAGGTGTGGTTTTGTGTTTAACGATCACTTCACTGAAAACACCTTGACGGTCTGGGGCTACAGACGGACATGATGGTCAGGAAAAGACCAGTTGGTTCATCAATCCTGCCCCACATGCCTGGAGCATCGTGACCAGACACATCCTACCGACACCACCCGCCCCTCCCACCGGAAACATGTAATCTCCTGGGAGCGGCGACAAACTAGAAACAAATCCAGCGCCAATAAGGAGGGGAAATTCTGGGAAATTCCTCCCCGAATCTCTCAGGCGATCGAATCGAGTTCAGTGGATCACACTGACCATGTGTAGTTTAACTGTAAAACCACTCACCTTCTATGTGATGCGATCTCTGCACCAGTCAAGAACTGGTCCAGATCCATCCAGAAGGCAAAGAGAGAGTCAGCACCCACCACACCAGCCGGCAATGCATTCCAGAGACTCAGTACTCTCTGGGAAAAGAAGAACCGCCTAACATCCAGACTATTCCGACCTCCGTGTAGTCTGAACGCCTGTCCGCTGCTCCTCCCCAATCTGTGAAACTGGAAATAATCTATTTCTTCACTCAGAGGGTGGTGAACCTGTGGAATTCTCGACCACAGAAGGCTGTGGAGGCCAAGTCACTGAATATATTTAAGAAAGAGATTTCTACACACAGAAGGCATCAAGTGGTATGGGGAGGGAGCGGGAATATGGAATTGAGATGGAGGATCAGCCATGATCATATATAATGGCGGAGCAGGCTCGAAGGGCCGAATGGTCATCCTATTTTCTCTGTTATTATTCCTGGGCATGCTCTCCAGCACTGGGATGGGAGCCATTTCAAAGGCGCGTGCGTGTTTCCATTGAATTTTATCGTGTGCAGAGCGTTCGGTTTTTCTCGAGGTGAAGAAATCCTTTCCTGTCCTTGTGTGAAGGTGAGGTGAGGACAAGAGGGTCTTTTCAAAATTCGAAATATAAAGCGTTTGGAGATACCGGGGATTGAACCCGGGACCTCATACATGCAAAGCATGCGCTCTCCCACTGAGCTACATCCCCACGCAAAAAAGCCCTCCACTTTCGAATAAAAAGTGGGCTTTCCGCTCTGTCTCTCCCGGACAACGCGATGCCCAGTCGTTCCACGTGCTCACAGTGTTCAACCTCTGCTTCAGTTCACGGGGTTTCTCCTCCTCTTTACTTCGAACTTTCCAAAAAAAAAGTCAGCGGAAATAAAAAAATACAATTGCCAATAGTCAGTGACGAGGCTGACATCCAACCTCTGAATCATAAAGTGAGATGGATGAATGACACAACGTCAAACAAGAGCTGGGACTGCTCGCTCGACATTGCACCGTCACACATTCCAGTCATGTCGGCGGCTGCTGTGAGCTGAGCTGCTGAGGGGACCGTGAGATGAAGTCCTGCTCCGAGACAATTTAATGCTTGTGGAGCCTCAGAAGTTGGAACTCGCTGCGCTCAGAAAGCGCGATACGCCTTACCGTGCGGACTTCTGATGAAAAATGTTGCTGGAGATGCTGGGGATTAAACCCACTTTCTCATACATGCAGAAGCATACGCTCCACCACTGAGCAACATCCCCAAATGAAAATTCAGTATAACCAGGGAAAGAAGAGCTGATTGTTCTCATTTTATGAGACCACCCAAGGTGGGTCTGCCACGTGAGAAGAAAGGCTGGGAGAGGGGGAGAGCCTCCTTTGGCTGTGCTGTCACCATCCTCCCGATTTCAGGGCACATTTTTCGAACGCTCCCGTTATCAGTCACTTTGCTTACGGTTGGACGGGACTAGAAATCCTCAGACACATTGCGGCAGAGGCCGGCAAGAATATTTCGAGTCCCCGAGCTTCAGAGGAGGGTAAGGTGAGGCACAGACAGCATTGAGGATAATTTCACTACAGACGGATGCAGGACTTGCACCAGGTGTGGTTTCGTGTTTAACGATCACTTCACTGAAAACACCTTGACGATCTGGGGCTACAGACGGACATGATGGTCAGGAAAAGACCAGTTGGTTCATCAATCCTGCCCCACATGCCTGGAGCATCGTGACCAGACACTTCCCACCGACAACACCCGCCCCACCCACCGGAAACATGAAATCTCCTGGGCGCGGCGACAAACTAGAAACAAATCCAGCGCCAATAAGGAGGGGAAATTCTGGGAAATTCCTCCCCGACTCCCTCAGGCGATCGAATCGAGTTCAGTGGATCACACTGACCATGTGTAGGTTAACTGTAAAACCACTCACCTTCTATATGATGCGATCTCTGCCTCAGTCAAGAACTGGTCCAGATCCATCCAGAAGGCAAAGAGAGAGTCAGCACCCACCACACCAGCCGGCAATGCATTCCAGAGACTCAGTACTCTCTGGGAAATGAAGAACCGCCTCACATCCAGACTATTCCTACCTCTGTGTAGTCTGAACGCCTGTCCGCTGCTCCTCCCCGATCTGTGAAACTGGGAATAATCTATTTCTTCACTCAGAGGGTGGTGAACCTGTGGAATTCTCGACCACAGAAGGCTGTGGAGGCCAAGTCACTGAATATATTTAAGAACGACAGATTTCCACACACAGAAGGCATCAAAGAGTATGGAGAGAGAGCGGGAATGTGGTATTGAGATAGAGGATCAGCCATGATCATATATCACGGCGGAGCAGGCTCGGAGGGCCCAATGGCCGACTCGTGATCCTATTTTCTCTGTTCTTATCACTGGGCCCGCTCTCCAGCCCCGGGATGGGAGCCATTTCAAAGGCGCGTGCGTGCTTCCATTGAATTTTATCGTGTGCAGAGCGTTCGGTTTTTCTCGAGGTGAAGAAACCCTTTCCTGTCCTTGTGTGTGAAGGTGAGGTGAGGACAAGAGGGTCTTTTCAAAATTCGAAACATAAAGCGTTTGGAGATACCGGGGATTAAAGCCGGGACCTCATACATGCAAAGCATGCGCTCTACCACTGAGCTACATCCCCACGGGCACAAGCCCTCCACTTTAGAGTAAAAGTGGGCTTTCCGCTCTGTCTCTCCCGGACAATGCGATGCCCAGTCGTTCCACGTGCTCACCATGTTCAACCTCTGCTTCAGTTCACGGGGTTTCTGCTCCTCTTTACTTTGAACCTTCCAAAAAAAAAGTCAGCGGAATTTTAAAAAATACAATTGCCAATAGTCAGTGACGAGGCTGACATCCAACCTCTGAATCATAAAGTGAGATGGATGAATAACACAGTGTCAAACAAGAGCTGGGACTGCTCGCTCGACATTGCACCGTCACACATTCCGGTCAGTCGGCGGCTGCTGTGAGCTGAGCTGCTGAGGGGACCGTGAGATGAATTCCTGCGACGGGACAATTGTGGAGCCTCAGAAGTTGGAACTTGCTGTGCTCAGAAAGCGCGATTCGCCTTTCCGTGCGTAATTCTGATGAAAAAAGATGTTTTGGAGATGGAACCCAGGACCTCATACATGCGAAGCATGCGCTCTACCACTGAGCTACATCCCCATATGCAATAAATAGCTAACCAAGGAAAGAAGAACTGACCGTTCTCATTTTCTGAGCCCGTCCAAGGTGGATCTGCCACGTGATAGATTATTTGCAGTTTCAAAGATTGGGGCGGAGCACGGGACAGGCGTTTAGACGACACAGAGGTAAGAATAGGCTGGATGTTAGTCGGATCTTCATTTCCCAGAGAGTAGTGATTCTCTGGAATGCATCAGCTCTTCTTTCCCTGGTTAGACTGATTTCTTGTGTGGGGATGTAGCTCAGTGGTAGAGCGCATGCTTCGCATGTATGAGGTCCTGGGTTCAATCCCCAGCATCTCCAAAAATATTTTTCATCAGAATTACGCACGGAAAGGCGAATCGCGCTTTCGAAGCGCAGCGAGTTCCAACTTTTGAGGCTCCACAAGCATTAAATTATCCCGGAGCAGGACTTCATCTCACGGTCCCCTCAGCAGCTCAGCTCATAGCAGCCGCCGACTGACTGGAATGTGTGACAGTGCAATGTCGAGCGAGCATTCCCAGCTCTTGTTTGACGCTGTGTCATTCATCCATCTCACTTAATGATTCAGAATTTGGATGTGAACCTCGTCACTGAGTAGTGGCAATTATATATATTTTTTATTTCCGCTGACATTGTTTTTGGAAAGTTCAAAGTAAAGAGGAGCAGAAACCCCGTGAACTGAAGCAGAGGTTGAACATTGTGAGCACGTGTGACGACTGGGCATCGCGTTGTCCGGGAGAGACAGAGCGGGAAGCCCACTTTTGTTATTCTAAATTTGAAGTAGCTGTGGGTAGGGGATGTAGCTCAGTGGAAGACCGCATGCTTTGCATGTATGAGGTCCCGGGTTCAATCCCCGGCATCTCCAAACGCTTTATGTTTCGAATTTTGAAAAGACCCTCTTGTCCTCACCTCACCTTCACACACAAGGACAGGAAAGGGTTTCTTCACCTCGAGAAAAACCGAACGCTCTGCACACGATAAAATTCAATGGAAGCACGCACGCGCCTTTGAAATGGCTCCCATCCCGGGGCTGGAGAGCGAGCCCAGAAATAATAACAGAGAAAATAGGATCACGAGTCGGCCATTGGGCCCTTCGAGCCTGCTCCGCCATTATATATGATCATGGCTGATCCTCTATCTCAATACCACATTTCCGCTCTCTCTCCATACGCTTGGTTGCCTTCTGTGTGGACAAATCTGTCTTTCTTAAATATATTCAGTGACTTGGCCTCCACAGTATCCTATGGTGGAGAATTCGACACGTTCACCACCCTCTGAGTGAAGAAATAGATTATTCCCAGTTTCACAGATCGGGGAGGAGCAGCGGACAGGCGTTCAGACTACACAGAGGTAGGAATAGTCTGGATGTTCGGCGGTTCTTCTTTTCCCAGAGAGTACTGAGTCTCTGGAATGCAGTGCAGGCTGGTGTGGTGGGTGTTGACTCTCTCTTTGCCTTCTGGATGGATCTTGACCAGTTCTTGACTGAGGCAGAGATCGCATCATATAGAAGGTGAGTGGTTTTCCAGTTAAACTACACATGGTCAGTGTGATCCACTGAACTCGATTCGATCGCCGGAGGGATTCGGGGAGGAATTTCCCAGAATTTCCCCTCCTTATTGGCGCTGGATTTGTTTCTGGTTTGTCGCCACTCCCAGGAGATTACATGTTTCCGGTGGGTGGGGCGGGTGGTGTCGGTAGGGAGTGTCCGGTCACGATGCTCCAGGCATGTGGGGCAGGATTGATGAACCAACTGGTCTTTTCCTGACCATCATGTCCGTCTGTAACCTCAGCTGGTCAAGGTGTTTTCAGTGAAGTGATCTTTAAACACAAAACCACACCAGGGGCAAGTCCTGCATCCGTCTGTAGTGAAATTATACTCAATGCTGTCTGTGTCTCACCTTACCCTCCTCTGAAGCTCAGGGACTTGAAATATTCTTGCCGGCCTCTGCCACAATGTGTCTGAGGATTTCTAGTCCCGTCCAACCGTAAGCAAAGTGACTGATAACGGGAGCGTTCGAAAAATGTGCCCTGAAATCGGGAGGATGGTGACAGCACATCCAAAGGAGACTCTCCCCCTCTCCCACCCTATTCCTCCCTCTGTGTCGTCTGAACGCCTGTCCGCTGCTCCTCCCCGATCTGTGAAACTTGGAATAATCTATTTTTTTACTCAGACGGTGGTGAAGCTGTGGAATTCTGTCCCACAGAAGGCTGTGGAGGCCAAGTCACTGAATATACTTGAGAAGGCGATAGATGGATTTCCAGACACAGAAGGCATCAAGGGGTATTGAGAGAGAGCGGGAATCTGGGGTATTGAGATCGAGAATCAGCCATGATCATATCCAATGGCGGAGCTGGCTCGAAGGGCCGAATGTCCGACTCGTGATCCTATTTCCTCTGTTATTATTACTGGGCCCGCTCTCCAGCCCCGGGATGGGAGCCATTTCAAAAGCGCGTGCGTGCTTCCATTGAATTTTATCGTGTGCAGAGCGTTCGGTTTTTCTCGAGGTGAAGAAACCCTTTCCTGTCCTTGTGTGTGAAGGTGAGGTGAGAACAAGAGGGTCTTTTCAAAATTCGAAACATAAAGTGTTTGGAGATGCCGGGGATTGAACCCGGGACCTCATACATGCAAAGCACGCGCTCTTCCACTGAGCTACATCCCCTCAGGAAAAAACGCTGCAACTTTAGAATATGAAAGTGGGCTTTCCGCTCTGTCTCTCCCGGACAACGAGAGGCCCAGTCCTCACACGTGCTCCAAATGTTCAACCTCTGCTTCAGTTCACGGGGTATCTGCTCCTCTTTACTTTGAACTTTCCAAAAAAAAAGTCAGCGGAAATAAAAAAATACAATTGCCAATAGTCAGTGACGAGGCTTACATCCAACCTCTGAATCATAAAGTGAGATGGATGAATGACACAGTGTCAAACAAGAGCTGGGACTGCTCGCTCGACATTGCACTGTCACACATTCCAGTCAGTCGGCGGCGGCGATGAGCTGAGCTGCTGAGGAGACCGTGAGATGAAGTCCTGCTCCGGGGCAATTTAATGCTTGTGGAGCCTCAGAAGTTGGAACTCGCTGCGCTCAGAAAGCGCGATTCGCCTTTCCATGCGTAATTCTGTTGAAACTTTTTTTGGAGATGCTGGGGATTGAACACTGGACCTTGCGCTCCACCACTGAGCGATATCCCCAGATAAAATGCTTTTTTGAACAGGGAAAGAAGAACTGATTGTTCTCATTTTATGAGACCATCCAAGGTGGGTCTGCCAGGTGGTAGATTATTTCCAGTTTCAAAGAAGTGGAAGTGTCCGGGGGTATGCTTCTGACAGGCAACATGTCAGAGTCCATGAGGAAAGGCATCATCATCCTCATCTACAAGCGGAAGGGCGAGAGGGAAGAAATCAGAAATTAGGCACCCGTTTCCATGCTAAATGTTGACTACAAGATTCTGTCTGAGGTCCTCCCACCCGGCTCTGCTCTGGAGCTGCTGATCCACCCGGATCATACCTGTACTGTACCTGGCAGGAAGATGCCTGATAGCCTGGCACGACTCATTGATACGATCGCCTACGTGCAGGATGCGGGGTGAACACCTGGCTCATCAGCCTGGACCAGCAGAAGGACTTCGACTGAATATCCCACATGTACATGATGGACGTGCTCTTTAAAATGTAGTTTGAGGAGGCAATCTGCGATTGGATCCGACCGCTCTACACAGAAATCTATAGCGCAGTCCTAATCAATGGTTGGGAGTCCGAGAGCTTTCCATTCACATCTGGAGTCAGGCAGGGCTGTTTCTCTCTGTGGTCTTGTTTGTGTGTTGTATCGATCCGTTCGCTGCATCCATCAGGAAGGTCGCAGGCATGGGGGAGGGGGGGGGGTGGGGTTGGTGACGATCCCAGGCAGTGGAGGCTCTCAGGTTAAAGGTTTCCGCTACATGGACGACGTCACCGTCTTCTGCTCTGATCAGCGGTCGGTTCACAGACTGATGGGCATCTGCGACTGTTTCGAGCTGCCCTCGGGGTCTAGAGTGAACCGAAATAAAAGCGAGGCCATCTTATTTGGCAAGTGGAGGCCAAGTCCTTTGTCCCCTTCACTGTTAGGTTCGACTATATGAAGGTGCTGGGCATGTGGTTCGGGGGGTCCCTGGCCTGCACCATGAAACGGGGAGAGCGGGTCGCCAAGTCCAAACAGAAGCTTGTTATGGAGGTGGGGCTCTCCCTCTCCATAACCGGCAGGGACCTGGTGATAAGGTGTGAGGTACTCGCAGTTTTGCTCCACGTGGCCAGGGTGTGGCCCATACCCCGCTGATCCGCCGTCACAGTCACCCGAGCTATCTTGCACTTTGTCTCGAGGTCCAAGGCAGAACTTGTCCGCAGGGACACCACGTCCAAGACCCCTGACAAAGGGGGGAAGACTGTCCCCAAAACTACTCTGATGCTGATTGCCACCTTTGTGTGTGGCTGCCTGGGGATATGTGTAGAGCCCCAGTACGCAAACACCAAGTGTCACTACGTGCTGCGTTTTTACCTGTCCCCCACACTGAGAAGGCTGGGTCTGGCCACGCTGGCCGAGCAGACGCAAGACGTCTCGGCCAACTGAACCGTAATCCCCCAACCCCACCTGTCCCAGGTGGAGAGGACCCTGACGACCACAAGGCCGCCAGACAGTGGGAGTCCTGCAGGTAAAGGAGAGGGCGGATCTGATCCAGCAGTTCCCCGACCAGACCGTCGATGCCATTTGGCAGAATGACTCATTGCCAGAACTGACCAACCGGCGCCAGGATGTAGCCTGGATGATGGTGAGAAGGGCCCTGCCACTGCGGTCCTTCCAAAACTCACGCAATCTCAGAACCACCGCGAGCTGCCCTCGAGACTGCAGCAAGGAGGAGACCATCGTCCATCTCCTGGTGGGCTGACCCTTGGTGCAGAAGATGTGGAGACAGATGTATTTTTATCTGTCCGGGTTCATCCCCAACACCTCAGTAACACAGGACATTGTGCTCTACGGGCAGTTCCCCAGGACGCACACCAAGACAGAAATCAACTGCTTCTGGAAAACCATCAAGTCGGTGAAGTTGGCCCTTTGGTCCGCCCGAAACCTGCTGGTCTTCCAGCTGAAGGAGCTGTCCATGATCGAGTGTTGCCGACTGGCACACTCCAAGTTCCAGGAGTATGTGCTGAGGGATGTAATGAAATGAGGTGCGGCCTACATAAATGCTCTATGGGGAAAGGCCACTGTATAAGGCCATTTCACATTGTATTGTACAGCATGCATTAGAAGATATGTTCTGTGATTTGAATTATAATAATGAGGTCATTGTGTGAACGATCTGTATTGTTTTGAACGGTAATTGTGATTTACATTGAAATGTGTATATCCTTAAATTTTAAGAAATAAAGTATATTTTGAAATTTTAATAAAATCTTCGGGCACAAATACACAAATCACGAAAAGTAGCGACGCAGGTGAAAAAAAGGCAAATCAAGCACTGGGTTTCAAATCTAGAGAAATAGAATTGATAAGCAAAGAAGTTACGTTAAACCTGTATGAAGCCTTGGTTAGGCCACACTTGGAGTATTGTGCACAGTCTGGTCGCCATATTATAGGAAGGATATAAAGGCATTGGAGATGGTGCAAAAAAGATTCACAAGGATGATACCATAACTGAGAGGTTATCCTTATCAGGAAAGGCTGAACAGGATGGATCTCTTTTCCGTAGAAAAGAGAAGACTGAGGGGTGACCTGACAGAGGTCTTTAAGATAATGATAGGTTTTGGGAGGGTAGATGTAGAGAAAATGTTTCCACTTGTGAGGGAGACCAAAATTAGAGGTCATAAATGTTAGATAGTCACTAATAAATCCAGGAATTCAGGTTAAACGTCTTTCCCTAAAGAGTGGTTAGAATGTGGAACGCGCTACCACAGGGAGTAGTTGAGGCAAATAACGTAGATGCATTGAAAGGGAAGCTAGATGAGGAGAAGAGGGAGAAAGAAATATGGTGTCCTGATAGGGATAGATGAAGTAGGGAGGGAGGAGGCTCGTGTGGAGCCTAAAAGCTGGCATAAACCAGTTGGGCCGAATGGCCTGTTTCTGTGCTGTGGTTTCGATGTAACTCAATGTACTGTTTTGAGGGCGGCGGAAGAGAAGTCGGACCTGTGGGTGCATATTCACAAATCTTTGAAAGTGGCAGGGCAAGTTGATAAGGTGGTTAACCAAGCGTATGGGATACACGGGTTTTTTACATAGGGGCATTGAATACACAAATAGGGAAGTCATGTGAAACCTTCACAAAAAGACTGGTTAGGCCTCAGCTGGAGTATTGTGTACAGCACTGAGCATCACACTTTAAGAAGGATGTAAAGGCCTTGGAGAGGGTACAGAGGAGACTTACCAGGGTGATGCCAGGGATGAGTGACTTCAGTTATGTGGAGGGATTGGAGAAGCTGGGATTGTCCTCCTTAGATCATAGAAGGTTAAGGGGAGACCATGAGTGGTGTTCAAAATAATGAGGGTTTTTTATAGAGCAAGTAGTGGAAACTGCATACTCTGGCAACTGGATTGGTAATCAGAGGTAATAGGTTTAAAATAATTGCCAAAAGAATAGAGGGGAAATGTGGAGCATATTTTTTACACAGAGGGTTTTTAAGCACTGCCTGAAAGGATGGTGTCCCTTTTAGAGACTGTCTTCGTGTCAGAGACTCAAAATTCATACTTTAACTGGGAAACTGCAGGAACAGAGTGAAACGGGTTTACTTGTGTCCCTGGATTCAATGCACATTGTGGAGAAATCTGTAAAATTTATAATTGAATCGGCAGGAGTGAACATGGTCAATACAATTATATGAAAACTGTAAATGGAGCCGCTCATTGTTGGACCAGTACTTTCTGAGCACAGCTTTTAACTTTATTCCTGAGAGAGGTCTCATTAAGACAAGGTTCTGAACTTTGAGATGTTTGTGATATATCCACGTCATCATTTACAAGGAGTCAAAGCTGCTGATCTAATGTTTGTTCAAATGACTGTAACTAATAGCAATGATCAGGGGTACAACCGTCTCAGTGGAGATTTACCCCCTGTATAAATCAGGGATCGCTGTAATGAATCCACACAGACTGCCTGCCGGAGCTGCGCTTTCCAGGCCAACAGAAGTCATTGCTTCACAGGGAAATGGGATATTCAGTAAGGTATCAGATAGAATGTATCTATTTTCCTGTTCTTGCAGCCGTTGGAGTTCCAGGTAAGCCATTATCTCAGCTGTTCATGGTGCAAATCGGTATTAAATCTGCTGCTCCACTTGGCACTCTTTTTCTCCCATCCTGTATTACACAGTGGACTGTTCTGTACTATCAGTTGATCGACTGTCCGAAGCCCCTGGTCTTTTTGTCTTGTGGCAGCTGCATTGTATGCGGCATGATCTTGTATATCTAACCTTGGCATTGTTACTGGATTATTCTCTGTGCTGATTGTATTGGAATCAGGTGTCTGGGCTAAGAGCTGGTCTCAGACCATCAGGAGCTGTGAACAGTTTCATGTTGTGGAACTAACCTGTCCTGGAATATTTTTTCATCAATGTGTTTTCAGTGATTGTTCATGAGACAGCTCACGGTCTCGGTGTTACAAGGAGGCAGCGCAATGTCCTCCCTCCCCGATAACATGGTTCAGTTTAACAGGGTTTTCAATGTATTTATTGGTTATCACTGTTATGGAAGATTATTTCATTGTGTGTGTATCCGACGCCGCTTCAGATGTCTGGTTACTGAACTGAGTTTGCTGCTGAATCTTTCACATCTCATTCTCTGATTCACTGTGGATAAATTCACTGTAAAATGTCATATTTTGAGGTTATGTTCTATCAGTTTGCACTTTATCAGTTGGAATCAGGAGCCCTTCTATTTATCTGCAGATTATAAGCAGCAGCGGTGATGTTGGCGTTTTGTTCATTGAACAATGCCGCCATCTAACGCTGTACTTTGTAATTACAGGAGAAGGAATTTCAATTGTTGTGAGGTGTGTCTGGGAGAGGGATTCAATTCTGTTTATTCCACGCATTGTAGATGAAGTGAACAGTGTAGGTGAACAGGTGGAGACTTGTATGATCTGCAGAAACATTAAACTGTTCACAGAGGCTTCACCATTTAACAAACTGACACTAAGAATAGGATCGTTGGAACACGGGGCTGGTGAAGAGAAAATAGGCGCAGGATGTTAGGATTTACTCGGATGTGAAAAGCGACATTGAGAAAGAGAGTAGAGACAGTGCGGAGACATAGAGAGGAGCGATAGAGAAAGAAACTGAGAAGGAAAACGAGAGGGAGGGGGAGAAGAAACGAGAGAAAGAGAGAGACAGAGAGAGAGATACACACACAGAAAACGAGAGATGGGGGGAGAGAGAGAGCAGCAGCGGTGTGAATAATTCATCGGAATGAACTGCTGAAACTTCCAGTACAATTATGAAGAGGAAACGTGATTGAAGGTGTTATTAGGATGTTGTCAGATTGTGAGAGTTTTATTGTACTCGCGCCGGGTGTGTTTAGCACTATCAGGTCCTCAGTCTGTTTATGTGAATGTTACATTTACTTGTTTACTGATTGAATAAATAAACATAATTGAAATGTAATTAAAGAACAAAATCAGTGATTTCTCTATCGCATTGCATTATTGTGATACTGTATTCTAGAAGCTATGTGTCAGCTAAACTCAATAAAGAACGATGCTAATTCAATGAATGCATTTTAATGTAATTTTAATTGAATATGCAAAGTAAATTTATTGAACACATTATGTAACCAACGAGCAGCTCATTGACACCAATAACCACAGAAATGAAAGGTTGAATTTATTGAATGGATTGTCTTACTGGGACCTATAGATTAGATTTCCTCCAACACTCTGCTGCAGTCTCTCCCTGTGAATCCCAGCCTCTCCTCACACTGCATTCAATCCTCTGTCTCCTCATCCGTTGCTTCTGTTTATTCGCTTCCCCAAGCAATCTGCTACTGACTCCCCACCAGCTCCTACATGTCCTTCTCCTTGTCTTCCTCCCAATCTCACTCACTCGTTCGGCCTCCAGCTGCCTCTTCCAATCCAATCCGAAGCCTCAAACTCACCCCCACGGATCTCGGTCTTTCCCGTTTTGTGCCGGTCCGTGTCGGCTCTCTTCACCCAGGGCGTGATGTGGAGATGCCGGTGATGGACTGGGGTTGACAATTGTAAACAATTTTACAACACCAAGTTATAGTCCAGCAATTTTATTTTAAATTCACAAGCTTTCGGAGGCTTCCCCCTTCGTCAGGTGAACGATGTGAAATGAAATCCTCGAAATGAAATCGCATTTATAATTCACAGAACAATGCTTGGTGAGTACAGACAGTTTTTTCAACTGCCCGTTGCCAAGGCAATCAGTGTGCAGACAGACAGGTGTTACCTGCCAGGTCTGATTGCCTTGGCAACGGGCAGTTGAAAAAACTGTCTGTACTCACCAAGCATTGTTCTGTGAATTATAAATGCGATTTCATTTCGAGGATTTCATTTCACATCGTTCACCTGACGAAGGGGGAAGTCTCCGAAAGCTTGTGAATTTAAAATAAAATTGCTGGACTACAACTTGGTGTTGTAAAATTGTTTACAATTGTTCACCCAGAGCAACAAACCAGCAGCACCTTCTCCTGTCATCTCACCTTTCCGGCTCTACGCTCAATTTCTCGTTCACCTGGAGCCCAAATCCGGCCTTTATCACTGGATTCCCGGTGTGTAATACTCCGACTCCCTTCCACACCGGCTCGACGCCCTCATTTGGCCCTTCCAGAGGATCCGGTGTTCACTTTATTCACTTTCAGCATCAATTTCCCAATTCATTATTGATAATAGTTTTTAAAAACATTTCTCTGCCCGAAAGCGCTGCCCAGGTCAGTGAATAAGTTTCCACCGTTTGATGCAGCAACAAAGCTTGAAAATTCACCCCAGATCCTTCAAACTGCTGCTTTGGCTCCAGGTCTGATCAGTAATTTCTCTGCATCTGTTTCTGTCTCTTGCAGTTAACTTGATGGCGATTGTGATCCTGTCCCGAGGAAAGTGCGGACTCTCCAAATGTATCACTCGCTACCTGGTGGGAATGGCAGCGGCCGATCTCCTACTAGTTATCACCGATGTCATACTGTGGCGAATTGTTAATATTTATTTCCCAGTTTCATTCTTGACCATTACCCCCGTGTGCCGTCTCATTGTCACCCTGAGTTTTGCAGCCACAGCGGCCTCTGTCTGGTTCACGGTGGTTTTCACCTTTGATCGATTTGTGGCCATTTGTTGTCAGAAGCTGAAAACAAAATATTGCACCAAGAAAACGGCGGCTGTTGTTATCGGGGTGGTGAGTGCGCTGAGCTGTTTACTAAACATTCCCTGGTACTTTGTAATTGGCCCGGAATATATAATGGACAATGTACCCCGGGGTTGTGTCTTCAAACCGACCTTATTCACTTCACCCGCATGGGCAGCGTTTGACTTGTTTAATCTTGTGTTAATGCCTTGTCTCCCATTCATTCTGATTTTGCTGTTCAATGTTCTCACCGCCAGGCACATTTTAGCGGCCAATAGAGTCCGCAGGGGACTCCGGGGCCGCAGCAATGGAGAGAATCACAAGGATCCAGAGATGGAGAACCGAAGTAAATCCATCATTTTACTCTTCAGTATATCAGGCAGTTTTATACTGTTATGGAGCACACTCGTTTTCTTTGTTATCTCTCTGCATATAACAAACGCCCAGTACGATACGGCCAATGATATTGAGTCAGCCGGATTCATGCTTCAACTTCTCAGTTCCTGCACCAACACGTGTATTTATGCTGTGACCCAGACTAAATTCAGAGAGGAGCTGATAAACGGGGTGAAATACCCACTGAATCTAATTGTTACATTCGTTAAATCATAGAAACGTCTCAAGACTTTTTATCCGACATTAAATAAAGATTCAATTGGATTAGATTTTCCGGTTTGGCGGTGGTGCAAGACGGGCGGTAGCTGATCGGCCGCCTGTTATTCACTACGCCTGATTTTACTATCCATTGACATCAATGAGTTCACGAAAGTAACTGATATCAATCTAATACTTTAAATAAATTTGGAAATACCAGACAGGAATTATACTTTACCCGACAAATGCGGTGTTGTGAAATGATACAAGATGTGATTCCAACATGAAATGGTTTGCTGTTATTAATCTGGAAATAATATGATTTCAATATTAAATGTTTAATCCTGAAATGAATGAAATCAAATCCTCCTTTTTGTTTGATGATTATTTCCCATCACACACACTGCCCGGTGGGATGGACTGAGGGTGAGCTGTCAGGGTCAGACAGCGTCCTGTTCATTGGGACATTTGTTTTGACCAGAACAGAATAATAATGGACCAACACTCAATAACTGGTAAAATATTAATGTAATTTCAAACTCCAGTGGAGAGTTCCGGAGATCGTTTCCTCTCTGAGCTGCTGTGCAGCAATGTTTACTCACTGAAGGGAGTTTAATGGGATATGAGGCTGGGCCTGGTTACACAGATCTACAAGGAAACCTTCTGATACATTTCTGAGATGATCAGGGGGCGGGAGATTTCTCACGGCCGCAGCAGGCCAAGGGAAAGCTCTCCTGCTCCTCCTTGCCCCACAAAATATAAGTTAAAAAGAAACTTCTCAGTGTTCTGGATCACTCAATGCCCATCGAAAGGGCGGCTCCTCCTCCCATTTGTCACCAACATTAAATGGTGTCCCGTGTACGTCATAAATATCCGATTTACTTATTACACGTGGCCTGACCGGAAACAGGTGGGTGTTGCTCCGGCCACTCTTCTTAGGACTCTAGCAACCATGGCAGAGGCAGGAACGCCAGCGTTAAATGGGCGGTAAGTGGCCTGACACCATTTACAAGCCTTATCCACCCAACTTCCGTCAGGTGGGGATATCTAGAATCGGCCACAACTTTCCTGATCTATGCACTGGTTCAAACTTCGAAGCCCACAAACTCGTCCATTGTCTCAAACTGCCTCAGTTCGCAACACGTAGAGGGAAATTTTCACCATTGCTGAGGGCTGAACTGGTCGAGCGGATCACCCGCCCCTGACAGAACCGGCCCGATTTTAATTTCTGCTCCATCAGTTTACGGCCCAAGCAGTGAAGGTGAAATTATCCCCTACGTCTCTGACTCCAAGTTTTGACAGGTTTGTGGAAGACATCAGACAGTGTTTGCCAAACACGAACATGAATGTGGGCGAATGGGTCCGTGTATTCGGGTAAAAGGTGATAACCCCCCCTCCACAGAGACAGCACCCCTATACCATGGAGTCGGAGAGGGGTTCACCCCTCAACAGCTGTGGGACACACTGAAGCGAGGTGCGGCTCACACAAAGGCTCTATGGGGAAATGTCACTGTGTAAGGCCATTTCACTTTGTATTGGACATCATGTCTTCGAAAATATGTATTGTGTATTGAATTGTAAAAATGGAATCCGTAGTGCGTACGATCCGTATTGTATTGTTTTGAATTGTAACTGTGATATTTACATTGAACTGTGTGTATCTAAAAAAAAATTATGAAACAAACTATATTTTGAAATACAAAAAAAAGTTCCAGTCTCACCGTCTCTGTTTTCAGTGGACAGTGAAGAGAGTAAAGACTAAAGATGTGGGGAGTAATAGAAAGAGTATCTATAGGGACTGTAGAGCAGCAAAGGGGTTTTGGTGTCCAGGTACACCAAACAATAAAGGTCTGTTATTATTGGATGGTGAAGAGTGGAAAGCTAGCGCACCATGTACCAAAAATAACATTGAAGATCCCAATTTCTAGGCTGTCATATCCCAAGGAATGGAAATATATGCTGATAGGGTGAGATGAAGAAGGGTGACAGGAGGCTCATGCAGAGCACAAACCCCGGCATGGACCTTCTGTACATTCTGTATAATTCTACTGCTGGCACCAAGTGAGAAATAGTAGAATTTTCTTAATGGTGAGAAATTGGGGACTGTAGAGGAGCAAAGGGGTTTAGGTGTCTAGGTACAGCAATCACTAAAAACTAGTGCACATGTACCAAAAATTATTTTAAATTTCGAGGCTGTCATTTCCCAAGGTATCACTATCAGGTACTTCGCCAACTCTCTGGAATTTGCTGATACAATCAGGCCCCACTGCCTCCCTCGCTGGTCCATTCCATCCATCCAGCACCCTCTGCATTAAAAAAGTTATATTCAAGCATTCTGCTCATCCAATGCCCCAGGGAGAGAAGACTAATAGTGGCGGGAGCACCCAGACCATCAGCCAGATGTGAGTTTAGACATTTCTGTTTTAAATTCAGATTATTATATTTGCAGTTTTTTTTTTCCTTTTTTGGTACATTTCTAATTTTATTTCATTCTTGCACATTTTGCATTTTAAACAAATTCTCCAAACCCTGTGCGCAGTGAGTGCTGAATCCGGGCCCTTTGATTGACAGCTCTCTCCTCCGGCCGACTCCTGGGCTGACACCTTCGACCACGTGACACTCTGAAGCGTCACCCACCTTTGCGCGCTGACGTCACGAGGCGTAGGTGCCGCTCGGGCCAGAGGGATGCCGCACATGCGCCGCGCGGTTCCTGTGCCGCGTTCCCTCAGCAACAGGCCGGCGCCGGGAAGATGATGGCGGGCGGGCGGTGCTGTGGGCGGGGGCGAGGCCGACAGAGGGAGGGCCCGCACCCGGGAGTGGCCTGAGAGGGGAGGGTGGGGTGACGGGGGAAGTTACTCGGGGCCTCCTGCGGGCCCCGTGAATCTCCACTCTGTCAGCGCCCGGTGTCGAGCTGGGCTCGGGGGGGAGTCACTCTCCCGCCTCCCCGTCAAACGGGCCGTGGGTCGGAGCCCAAAAGTGAGCGAGAATCAAACAGCACAGAGAGAGGCCGCTCGGCCCATCGCGCCTGTGCCGGCTCTGTGAAAGAGGCCGCTCGGCCCATCGCGCCTGTGCCGGCCCTGTGAAAGAGCGATCCCATTAGTCCCACTCCCCCTGCTCTTTCCCCACAGTCCCGCAAATTCCCCCCTTCAAGGATTGAGCCGATTCCCTTTTGAAAGTTATTATTGAATCTGCTCCCACCGCCCTTTCAGGCAGTGAATTCCAGATCAGAACAACTCGCGGCCTAAAAACATTCTCCTCATCTCCCTCTGGCTCTTTTCCCAATTCCCTTCAATCTGTGTCCTCTGGTTACCGACCCTCCCGCCAGTGACAACAGTTTCTCCCCATCGACTCCATCAAAACCCCTCCTCATTTTCAACCTCTCTATTAAATCTCCCCTTAACCGTCTCTGCTCCAAGGAGAACAATCCCAGCTCCTCCAGTCTCTCCCGGGAACTGAAGTCCCTCATCCCCCGTACCATTCGAGTCAATCTCCCCTGAACCTTCTCTGCTCCAAAGAGAGTAATCCCAGCTTCTCTATTCTCTCCGTATAATTATTATTTATTAAGTGGGTTGTGCTGGGTATCTGGAAGCTGTAATTCGGTGAGTAGAAAGCAGTGGGAGGATAAGTCTGCAGATTGATTTTGGGAGATGGAGAAGACGGTGATCGTGGATTCAGACAAGGGAGGGAGATGGTCTTTGAGACCGTCCGTGCTCTGTTGTAAGATCTCACTGTTTGTCTGTCTTGTTCCAGCCGTTCCCGTTTGTACCTGTGACCTGACTGGCGGAGTCTGCGAACTCGACTGCTGCTGTGAACCTTACTGTTCCCCCGCGGACATCAATGTCTTCCCCACTTGTCTGCCGGGCAGTGAACCGTAAGTTTCTGTTTGTGTGTTACTACATTGGCTCCCGATCCGACAAAGGCTCGATTTTGAGACACTCATCCTCGTATTCAAATCCCTCCATGGTCCTCGCCCCCTCCCTATCTCTGTAACCTCCTCCAACCGAATTAATCTCCACTGACAACCCCATGTCACTCCACCCTATCATGGATTCTACCCCACCCATTTATCTCCGCCCACAGCCCATGTACACTCGACGCACAATCATTGCTGGGACACTCAGTCTTGTTATACACACAGTCAGTGCTGGGACACTCAGTCCTGTTATACACACAGTCAGTGCTGGGACACTCAGTCCTGTTATACACACAGTCAGTGCTGGGACACTCAGTCCTGTTATACACATTGTCAGTGCTGGGACACTCAGTCCTGTTATACACATTGTCAGTGCTGGGACACTCAGTCCTGTTATACACACAGTCAGTGCTGGGACACTCAGTCCTGTTATACACCCGGTCAATGCTGGGACACTCATGTCTGTTATACACACAGTCAATGCTGGGACACTCAGTCCTGTTATACACACAGTCAGTGCTGGGACACTCTGTCCTGTTATACACATTGTCAGTGCTGGGACACTCATGTCTGTTATACACACAGTCATTGCTGGGACACTCAGTCCTGTTATACACACAGTCAGTGCTGGGACACTCTGTCCTGTTATACACATTGTCAGTGCTGGGACACTCATGTCTGTTATACACACAGTCAGTGCTGGGACACTCAGTTCTGTTATACACATTGTCAATGCTGGGACACTCATGTCTGTTATACACACAGTCAGTGCTGGGACACTCTGTCCTGTTATACACATTGTCAGTGCTGGGACACTCATTTCTGTTATACACACAGTCATTGCTGGGACACTCAGTCCTGTTATACACACAGTCAGTGCTGGGACACTCTGTCCTGTTATACACATTGTCAGTGCTGGGACACTCATGTCTGTTATACACACAGTCAGTGCTGGGACACTCAGTTCTGTTATACACATTGTCAATGCTGGGACACTCATGTCTGTTATACACACAGTCAGTGCTGGGACACTCTGTCCTGTTATACACATTGTCAGTGCTGGGACACTCATGTCTGTTATACACACAGTCATTGCTGGGACACTCAGTCCTGTTATACACACAGTCAGTGCTGGGACACTCTGTCCTGTTATACACATTGTCAGTGCTGGGACACTCATGTCTGTTATACACACAGTCAGTGCTGGGACACTCAGTCCTGTTATACACACAGTCAGTGCTGGGACAATCAGTCCTGTTATACAGTCAGGGCTGGGCCATTCAGTCCTGTTATACACACACTCAGCGCTGAAACACTCAGTCCTGTTATACACAGTCATATAAATAAATAACTGGAAAAAAAGAATGAAATCTCCAGGACCTGATGGTTCCCACCTCACGGTATTAAAGGAAACGGGTGGGGAAATTGCAGATGCATTAGTCATAATTTCCCATAGTGCTCTAGACTGAGGAATTGTGCTTTTGGATATGAAATTTGAAAATGTCACTCCGTTATTTAAGAAAGGAGGGAGGGAGAAACCAAGAAAATATAGACCTGTTAGTTTAAAGTCAGTTGTTGGGAAATTACTGAAATCTATCATCAGAAACAAAATGAGCTGTTGAAAGAGAGTGAAGATGGATTGTGAAGGGCAGCTCATGTCTGAGTAATCTAGTTGAACGTTTTGAGCTCTCTAACAAGGTGGACAGGGGATTGAATATGGATGTTGTCTATATGGACTTCCAGAAAGCATTTGATAAGGTTCAGCACAAGAGATGAATGAATAAAAGTGCACAAAATTGAAAGTTGCTTTGTGACTTGGGTTGGAATTGGTTGGGTGGTCGGAGAAGAGAGTAGGGATAAAGGGAATGTTCTTTGATTGGCGAATTTTAAAAATCGTATCCCCAGGGATCTGTACTCAGCTTTTCACCATATTTATCAATAACTTGGATGAAGGAATAGAGAGTTGTAGATCCAAGTTTCCAGGTGACACTAAGTTAGGAGGCACAGGAAGTGGTGTAGATGGGAGCAGGAAGTTACAAAGAGACAGTTTAAGTGAATGAACAAACTGTGGCAGGTGGAGTTCAATGTGGGGAAGAGTGAGATCATTCACTTTGGATGCAAAAAGGAAATATTGGAGTATTTTCTTAAAGTGAGAGACTGGGAACGGTGCAGAAGCAAAGGGATTTGGGTGTCCATGTACACAAATCACTAAAAGCTCGGGCACAGATAAAAAATCACAGACTAATGGAATGTTGGCCTTTATCTCGAGGACTGGAATACAAAGGGGAGGAAGTGACGCTTCGGAACAAGAGGGCATAAGCTTAAATTTAGAGCTAGGGCGTCTAGCATTGAAATCAGGAATCTCTTTTTCACTCAAGGGTAGTGGAAATCTGCTCAGGCTGATTGAAGTGGACCCTGTGATATAATAGAATTTTCTGTCCTGTCAGACTTGGACATCTTGTAGATCCATCTTTTAAAAAGGTGGAGGAACTCAGTTCAAAGATGGATTCCACTCACTTCATCATAAGTCCTCAAACTGCTTGTCTTATCATCGAGATATCAAGGAGTAGAAAAACTGTGTTTAAAAGAAAGCTGATTTATTTGACATTTGTACAGAATTCTAATACTGCAGTCCAGTGAAATGGATTATTAACATCAGAAACAGCCCCCAACTGCCAGAATGAACACGGTTTACTCCTGAATGCGATTAACAGCAGTGATAACAGCAGAATCCAACCAATGCAGTCACATGTGAACTCGCTGGTGTATTAGTAGGCTGGTTGACAGAGTGAATCCCTTCCCACACACGGAGCAGGTGAACGGCCTCTCCCCAGTGTGAATACGTTGGTGTCTCAGTCGATCCCTTGTTCTTTTAAAGCTCTTCTCACAGTCAGAACATTGAAAGGGTCTTTTATCAGTGTGAACATGTTGATGTTCACTGAGGTAGGATGAACGAGTGAATCCCTTCCCACACACGGAGCAGGTGAACAGCCTCTCCACATTGTGAATATATTGGTGTGTCTGCAGGTTGGATGACTGACTGAATCTCGTCCCACACTCAGTGCAGTTGAACGGCTTCTCCCCAGTGTGAGTACGTTGGTGTGTCAGTAGATCCTTTTTTCTTTTAAAGCTCTTCTCACAGTCAGAACATTTAAAAGGTCTTTTATCAGTGTGAACAAGTTGATGTGTCAGAAGGCTGGATGAATGAGTGAATCCCTTCCCACACACGGAGCAGGTGAACGGCCTCTCCCCAGTGTGAATTCGCTGGTGTCTCAACCGCTGGGATGATCGAGTGAATCCCTTCCCACACACGGAGCAGGTGAACGGCCTCTCCCCAGTGTGAACTCGCTGGTGTATCAGGAGGCTGGATGACTGAGTGAATCCCTTCCCACACACGGAGCAGGTGAACGGCCTTTCCCCAGTGTGAGTGCGTTGGTGTGTCAGCAGATCACTTTTTCTTTTAAAGCTCTTCTCACAGTCAGAACATTTGAAAAGTCTCTTATCAGTGTGAACAAGCTGATGTTCAATAAGGCTGGATGACTGAGTGAATCCCTTCCCACACACGGAGCAGGTGAACGGCCTTTCCCCAGTGTGAACTCGCTGGTGTGTCAGCAGGTTGGATGACTGAGTGAATCCCTTCCCGCACTCATTGCAGGTGAACGGCCTCTCCCCAGTGTGAGTGCGTTGGAGTTTCAGCAGCTCATTTCTGCTTTTTGAACTCTTGTCACAGTCAAAATATTTGATAGGTCTCTTATCAGTGTGAACAAGTTGATGTTCAATGAGGCTGGACGAGAGAGTGAATCTCATCCCACACATGGAGCAGGTGAATGGCCTCTCCCCAGTGTGAACTCGCTGGTGCGCCTGCAGGTGGGATGACTGAGTGAATCCCTTCCCACACACGGAGCAGGTGAACGGCCTCTCCCCAGTGTGTCTGCGTCGATGAGTTTCCAGCTGGGACGGGTAATTGAATCCCTTCCCACAGTCCCCACATTTCCACGGTTTCTCCATCCTACGGGTGTCCTTGTGTCTCTCCAGGTTGGACGATCAGTTGAAGCCTCGTTCACACACAGAACATGTGTCCGGTTTCTCCCCGCTGTGAATGGCGCGATATTTTTACAGGTTGTGGAACTGGTTAAAGCTCTTTCCACAATCAGTGCACTGGAGTTTACAAAAGTCCTCACTGTGAATACAGAATAGAAATTCAGAACAGGCAATTCTAGTTTCTATGGAACATTCTTCCTGCTCATTCCCCCAGACTGTAAATCCCCGTCTCACACACTCACCCTCCTCCCTCTGCTGGAACCCAAACCCATCGCACCATCTCCAACATTTGGGTTGGGTTGGAGGCCTTGAATCTGAGTTGGGAAATATAATTGGAGAAACATGATTCAATTTAGAAACTAAACTATTCAAAATCAAAGAACATGGATTATTGTAATTAATATAGTCCTTTCACGCCGAGTGGGAAAGAAGTGATGTCTGGGCTGCGGATGAGTGTTTGCGCCCGGTGACACAGCGTGTCCCTCTCTCTCCGGTTCAAATTCGCTTCCTTTGGCTCACGGCCTCATTCACGCATCCAGCTGACTGCAGCCCTTTAAAGCTCGACTGGAGTCATCCTTTGTTTATTGACTTGACCCATTGCCACCCACCTTGCCTTGCAGCTTCATCCCTTTTTTTGCTTCATCACTCCTGCCCTCCACCCTATCACAGACCTTCCCTTTTGTTCTTTCCCTCCCCGCCCCCTCTTTCCCTGCCTCTCTCCTTGCTTAAAAACTGTTAATTCTTTCACTTCTTCAAGTTCTGACAAAACCTTAACACTAATCTGAAACGTTAACTGTTTCATTCTCCGCGGATGCTGCCTGACTTGCTGAGGATTTCCAGCATTTTCTCTTTATGTTTCACATTTCCAGCATCCGTAGTATTTTGCTTTTGATTGGTGAACCTCGCCCTTTCACACCCCATCACAGAAATATCGGCAAGAGGGTTTTACAATGGCGATAATCTTACCCAAAATGCCCCGCGTGGTAGAATACGGTCTATCTCAATTCGAAGGGGAGCAGCGCGCAGCCGCGGGAAGGGCCCATGGCCAGAGCATGCGCGGTGCTGGTCGGAGACAGTGAGCGGGGCCGAGCGGAGTCTCAGCAACACCGAGTGCGGCTCAGAACCCGAATCAGAGCCGGGGGGCCCGGCGGACGGGCGGCCCGGGTGCCCTTAGCACCATTAAACCCCTCATCCAGCGCCTCCCTCGTCCCACCCGCCGCTTCCCGGTTTCTTCTCCTGTTTCCACCGAGTCCGACTCGCGACAAACTGCAGGACCGAAGCGCTCCCAGAATGCAGGGCGGGCCTGTGGAGCATGCGCAGTCTGATTACGAAATCAGCGCCTTGGAGAGATAGACGGGTTTCTGGGGCGCGGGGGATTGTGGGGCCTCCGGCCACCATTAGTCACCGGGGGTCGGTCAGTGTTTTTTTGCCGACGTCGCGCACAGAAGCGTTTCTAGAAATACGGACTGAGGAATTGAGGGTCGGTTTGCTAAACTGACACTGAACTGTGTTTCACAAACATTTTTCCAGTTTCACAAACATTTTTCCTCGTGACCCAGTGGAAGGGAAACACTTCCCCCAGGGATCCAAAACAATAATATCTTCCGGCTGGAGTTTTCATCAAATCCCAATAAAGGTCAGTCCATGCTCTTCACTTCATTTCAAGTAATAACTAAAATTAAACATCGACGTTACTTGAAAAACATTTGAAATATTGTGCAAATAGAATAAAAAAAAGTTCAGGTTGAGTTTCACTTACTTAAGGTGACGGATGGGTCGGCCTGTTGTTCATGATCTCGTTCCAATCTGGATCACAAGATGAAAGCGCTCCACGCATATCAGGCACGGTTGATTCGGTTTCTTTCTCTTGTTTTTAACCTTCTCAAAGTCGAAAATCCCAGTTCGCAGATGTAGGTTTTTGTGAACGACAGGAACAACGGAACACTAATCTTACTTACAGTGGATCATCTGTGAAAGCACTGATCCAAAAATAAGACAAACTGAATGACTTGAGGCGTGTTTTCAGTGCGCTGTCACAGGAGAGTCGCACCAGCCCGTTTTCTTGATCAGGCATCAAATTTAGCTTCATTCTAGATTCAGGATTTTCGAAAGCAAAAGGATCTTTCACCCAACGCTTTTGCATCGAATTTTCAAATCCCTCTGCAGGGAAGTAGTGACTAAAATGTTCAGACAGAGCAGCGAAATGTAACTGTATGACACAGTTCATTTCATTCCCTTTATCTTCGTCGATACGGTTCTCTCCACCCCAGAGGGTTGTGGATGTTCAGTCGTTTAGTGTATTCAAGATTGAGTTTGATAGATTTTTGGACAAGACAATCAAGGGATATGGGGATCGGGCAGTTAAGAGCAGATGATCTATTGAATGGCGGAGCAGGCTCGAGGGGCCGTAAGGCCTACTCCTGCTCATATTCCTTATGTTCTTATCCTGCCAGAGGTGCGGTGCCCAGAACTGAACACAATACTCTAAATAAGCTCTAACCAGAGCTCTGAATAACTGTGACATAACTGCCACTCATTTTTATTTCCTGTCCCTTGAAATAAACATCAAAATACCATTACTATTTTAACTTATTTTTGCACCTTTTAGTGAATTCTGTACTTGATCTCATTAACCCCTCTGCTCATCCACAGATCCTAGTTTCTTGCCCTTTAGAAAATACTCTGATCTATCTTTTTATGGTCCAAAGTGGATGATCTCACACTTCCCCACGTTGAACTCCATCTGCCACAGTTTTGCCCACTCACTGAATCTATCAATGTCCCTTTGCAACTTTCTGCTCCAATCTATAATGTTTACGGTGCTACCTAACTTAGTGTCATCAGCACACTTGTATATAAGGCTCTCTACATAAGAATATAAGAAATAGGAGCAGGAGTAGGCGATACGATACGCGAGCCTGCTCCGCCATTCAATCAGATCATGGCTGATCTTCGACCTCAACTCCACTTTCTCGCCCCATCCCCATGTACCTTGATGCCATTTGCGTCCAAAAATCTATCGATCTCAGCTTTGAATATATTCAACGACTGAGCATCCACAGCCCTCTGGGGTGGAGAATTCCAAAGATTCACAACCCTTTGAGTGAAGAATTTTTTCCTCATGTCGATGCTAAATGGCCGACCCCTGATCTTGATACTCTGACCTCAAGTTCTTGACTCTCCAGCCAGGGGAATCAGCCTCTCCGCATCTACCCTGTCAAGCCGTCTAAAAAATTGACACGTTTCAATGCGATCATCTCTCATTCTTCTAAACTCCAGCGAATATAGGCCAATTTTACACAATATGTCCTCATAGCACAATTGCAGCAAGTCCTTATTACTCTTATATTGCAACACCGTTGCAATAAAAGCTAACATATCATTTGCCTTCCTCGCTCTGGTTAGACCCTTGGTAGCTCACTATTTCCAGTATATTTGTCATCTATTCCTTCTATAGGAAAAATAAATTAACGTTGAAAACATTTTGCTGTAATTATACCAGTTCATGTTTTGGAAACAATATCCAGCTGAACTGCAACAAATTCGATGGCAAACTTAATGATGGAAATAATTTAATAAGAATACTGAAATGCGATGGCCGGGAATCGAACCCGGGTCAATTGCTTGGAAGGCAGCTATGCTCACCACTATACCACCATCGCTGACAATCAGGGATGATCAAACTGCTCTCAAACATCAGACCCTGAACAGACACTGCAGGCTGTTGGATTTTGTTCTTCATTTCAACTGGTTTCTGACGGATCCTTTCTCGCTCTGTTGCAGTTCCCGTTTCCGCACAGTCGATGACGCCAACCCCCAATCAATGGAAATTACACAACAGCCAGTAATTCTTCACCTGATATCGGACTGAAGAGACAGTCGATACCTGCAATACTTGACCGGCTGGAAATACATTTTGCCGCAGCTCACATCAGCCATTGAGTAAAGTTAGATAATTACATTAAATCATTATGGAGACCTGACTACCAGCTGGGCACGAATGGCAGCTTCATATTCAAGTCTATAAGATCGTTAGAAAGGACAGAGAAATAGGGAAAGGAGGAGGAGCAGCAATATTACTAAAGGACAATATTACAGCAGTTCAAAGATAGAATATCAGTGAGGGTGAGCGGGCAGTGTAAACACTCTGAGAGAGACCCAAGGAGAGCAAGGTTCATGTAGTTGATGCAATATATTTGGATTTTCCGAAGGCCTTCGATAAGGTAATGCATTGTCCACTCATGGCTAAGTTCAGAGCACGTGGGTTCAGGGACAGGTGATAGAATGGTTTGCAAGCTGGCATCAAAACAGAAAACAGAGAATAGAGGTTAAGGGTAGTTACTCAGATTGTCAAAAAGGTGGGAAGTGGAGTTCCACAGCGATCGGTGTTAGGACCACCGTTCACAATTTACATGAACAATTCGGGACTCGAGAATCGGAAGTACAATTTCAAAATTTGTGGACGACAACAAATTGGGCGATGTAGTTAATACAAAGGAAGAATGCATCAAAATGCAAGAGGACATTAATAAAGTTGCAGAATGAAGAATAAGGAGGTCACACACTGCTTGGATAATAAGAGTCGAAACGGGCTAGAGTAGCAAATGGATCTCGTGGTACAGATATAAAAATTACTGAAAGTAGCGACGCAAGTTAATAAGGTCACAAAAAGGCAAATCAAACACTGAGATTCATTCTAGAGAGATAGAATTGAAAATCAAAGAAGTTATGTTAAAATAGTATGGAACTTTGGTTCGACCACACTTGGAGTACTGTGCACAGTTCTGGTCTCCATATTATATAAAGGACTTAGAAGGTGCAAAAAAGATTCTCATGATACGAGAAATGAGAGGATATTCTTATTGGGAAATGCTGAACAGACTGGGGGTCTTTTCACTCGAAAAGAGAAGGCTGAGGGGTGACTTGATAGAGGTCTTATGATAGGGTTTCATAGGGTAGACATAGAGAAAATGTTTCCACTTGTGGGGAGTCCAAAACTAAAGGTAATAAATATAAAATAGTCGCTAATAAATCCAACAGGGAATTCAGGAGAAACTGCTTTACCCAAAGAGTGGTTAGAATGTGGAAAATGCTACCACAAGGAGCAGCTCAGGCAAATAGCACAGGTGCATTTAAGGGGAAGCTAGAGAAACACATGAGGAAGGAGGGAATCGAAGGGTATTCTGATAGAGTTAGATGAAGTAGGGAGGGAGCAGCCTCGTGTGGAGCATAAACGGCAACACAGACCAGTTGGGCCGAATGGCCTGTTTCTGTGCCGTAGTTTCGATGTAACTCGATGTAAAGGCTCTTTTCAGAGCCACCCACTGTATCTGTGAAAGGGCTGGTTACTGTCTGAAGGGAGACGCTGATATCATGCTACCAGCGTGGCTTTGAGCTGCTTTATTCTCGTTGTAGCCGAGATGAGGTATTAATGGGACTGGAGTCAGGGCACCGACCACAGTCCGGTAATTTAAATGGTGACTTATGGACCCCAGTCCACACATCACCAGATTTCTTGTGTTTATTTGAAATACTTGCCATGCTGGGCTCGTAAAGCATCACCAGAACTGCTCGACTAACCTTTCTACATCTGTGGGATTCAGCGCTTCGCTCCCTTTCTGTTCTATTTTGTTAGATTATTTACATAACGCATTAAACACACTGGGGAATCATTGAAATGTAACTCTGCACAGAAACAAATAACAGTGAATTGCCTGGTGCTCAGGAGATCAGAAACATTACTCGCCTTTCGTCTTGTTGACTAATGAACCGAGTTTAGAGTCCAGCTATCCGCTTTGGTTCCATATGGGGGATTGAACAGAGAGGGAGGGAGCGGAGGAGACAGTGAAAAACAGAGCAGAGAGCGGCCTCTGATCTTCCAGCTCCACCTCCAGCTTTCTCCATCCGCCAATTTCAAACCGTTTATCGATAATAGAACCGAAACACAGCGCTCCGCACAAACCCTTACAGACTCGGGCTTCATATTCAAAGATTTCCAGAAATCCGGAGCTTTTAAATAAGCCCCGTTGCAATTAACAGTCAGTAATATTCCTGCCGAAATACAATCCCTTCGTTAACAAGTCAACCCGCCTCCGTCCATTTCAGTCCCAGACCCGATTCTATCTCCCCACACATTCCCTCCCAGACGGGTTCAGCAGTTCACAAACACTTTATTCCAGCTGATGTTGAGAATCTCATCTGTTGGGGTTTGAGTTATGACGCGGAGTTTCTCCACCAGTGTTACCTTCTCACAGAGACACTTGCCCTCAATCTGGGAAAAGATGATGACCTTGAACTGGGACTGGAGCCGAACACATCCCCAGTTACAGTGAGGCCCGGCCCGGACATCCCATTCCCTCTGTTTTATATCAGACAATATCACACCTTCATGTCCAGCATTAGAGAAAGACAAACATACACTGTCAGTCTTACACTTCCTATCAGTGTGTTCATCTCCAGCACCAGAAAGCGAGATAAAGCGAGACAGATACGGTGAGAGATAGCGCGGAGAGACACAGTGCCAGAGTATCAGTTGCAGACTGAGCTGCAAAGCTAAGTGTTATCCAGAAAGATCCCATTGGAGAGACAAAAGATGCAATCTCATCTCTCACTGATATTGGACCAGAGGCAGACACACTATTAATCCCACCCTCAGTTCAGAGAGTGAAAAAACAATGGGCCACATTTGACTCTCTCTTGCCTGTTGTACTTTATTCTGTTTTGCAGCAGAGGGACGTTCGGTATTACTCTCAGTCATCGAGAGTATCACTCTGATTAAATTAATCTGGGACTTCTGCTATCGGATATTAATCCTACATGGTCCCGACAAACACACCGACTCACTGTTTCCTCCATGTTTTCCAGGATTGGTTTGAGAAATCCTTCCTCCAGTTTCTTCCTCACGCGTCAGTTTTATCAGTAAAGAGTCCAAGAATGAACAGAGTCCATTGGCTCATTTGAGAGCCGCCCACTTTATCTCTGAAAGGCTCTTTACCATCAAAAGATACCGAGAGAAACAGCAGGGATGGAAACATCTAGTTTAATAGTTAGAGATTGTAAAGTCAGTCTGGATTCCAGCGTTAGGCACTGGTGGAATCCGATCTGTTTTCCATTCTGGTGCCTGTTCCTGCACTGCCTGTGGACCCCATTCCCTCTGACCTTTCCCCCAGACCCACTTCCTTTGCTCAGACTCGGAAAAATTTCAATTGGGGAAAGTTTCCATCGATTTTTGTATTGGGAATTAAACCAGATATCTGCGCATGCGTGACTCAGCCCCGCCCCCAGCGCTGGTCGTTGGTGAGCAGAAGAGCGCATGCGCGCTGCCCTCCCCCAGCTCGGCCTGTGGGCGCCATTCCCTCAGTGAGCGGAAGAAGATGGTTTAAAACAGCCGGGAATGGAGAGATCACGGCCCCCGGGGGAAGGGAGCAAAGAGCAGCCTCGTTACAGCAGCTCATCGCTTCGGGACCGTGTCCGCAGATGGGCTCAGAGATCGGCATTGAGTCCGGGGGAAGGTCAGGGGGAGTCCGGGGGCTGTTTGTAAGAGGCGGAGTGGATCAGGAACTGGTCCCGGAACATGGAGTGAGCGGGGGAAGGGAGAGGTCATTCTCGGGCTGTGTGTGTCCAGGGTGTGTCCAGGGGAAGTGAGACAGAATGGGAAGAACCTGCTATTTAAAATCATTGCTGCTTTCTCTCCCCAAACCAGTGGTGAATGTTCCTGGTTTAGTTCCAGTCTCACCCTGTTTTTGGACAGTGAACAGTCAGGATGTGGGGAGTTATACAAAGAGTATCTATTGCAGGCATCACGTGAGAAGTGTGAAGGACACAATTGAAACAGCGGTTGTTTGCTTTCATTTGAACGGTTTGTCCCATGGGAGAGGAGATTAGAAACCTGACCTGTACAAAGGTCCCTGCCCCATCGGGTAGTCCCATTCATGGATCAGTGGAGGGGATGTCACTAAATTGTTTTAAAATCGCCCAACACACCTGGTGTGCAGAAGCTGAGTGCTGCAGTACTGCAGTGGAGTCAGACACTGACACCGTTTGTATCACTGGTTTTCATTTGTGGATATTCAAAATAATTATTCACAGATATTAAACTGATCACTTCTGTATTTTCGACCTCACCTCTTCTTGAGTTACAAGATATATGTTTCTTTTTACAGTCAAACCCTTGAAGGAGCCAGAATGAATGTGAAGTTTCCTCCATCCGAGGCAAAGGAACAGTGCAGCCAGCTCCTTCTCATACACAGTAAGTACATTATCACTCACAGAGCACAGAGACACAGACAGATCATCAGTTCCACAGTCTCAGACAGCAGAAGTAGTCAGTCCCACACTGATCCCAAGTTCCAGAGACACATTTTCAATCCAACAGTCAAACAGAGCAGGTGAGGCAGACACTGTTCCATTTCTCCTGAACTCAGTCCCGCTGACAGGTGGATACAAAAATCCCAGTCCAAAGTCATGCTTTCAGATTGTCAATTTCGAAAAAGGAAAACTTTAGCCATGAATTAAATCCCAGATACCCCAAGATTCCAATTGTATGCTTGCCTAAATCTCTCACACACACACGTGAGTTTAATACATGAAGTATCCATTCGAATAGTGTACCATTCGAATACAAATTGCAAGTCCAAAACTCATGTACAGTATCAGATTGAGAAATGCTGTGACAGTGTAACCTGAAAAACACATTAGATACCAGTTTATAATAAACTCATAGTATGAGATTTAAAGATAAAGTATCAATTCTGTGAGCACACATTGCACACGAGTCCAAAAATCTTATAATAAAACTTAAAGATGCAGTATCATTTCCTTTAGTGCAGACTGATCTACACATTATATACCAATTCAAAAATATCACCATATCAGTTTGCAAGAAATATTATCATTCACAATAATACTGATAGAGATACAGATTTAATAGTAGTCCAAATTCACACAAATTATCTCATTAAAACCTCCAGCATCAAATCCTAAAGTGTATCCATATTTACCAATTAAATAATGAGAAAAACAACTTTAACATTAAGATATTAAAGCTACAGTATTGAATACCATAATGTAATCTGAGTGATTAATTATGGACAGATACAGAATGTATCTCACACTCAGATACAGTACAGAGACACACAAACACAGAATGAATCTCACACTCACATAACGTTCCAGAGACTGACAGATGCAGAAGGAATCCCAAGCTCACATACAGTACGAGAGGTTGCCAGACACACAGTGAATCCCACACTCAAGTATGGTAGCAGAGATGACAGAAACAGAATGAATCCCACACTCACACACAGTACCAGAGACTGACAGATACAGAATGAATCCAACACTCACATACATACCAGAGACTGACAGATACAGAATTAATCCCTCACTCACAACCAGTACCAGAGACTGACAGATACAGAATGAATCCCACACTCACATAGAGTATCTGAAACTGACAGTCACAGAATGAATCTCACAGTCACACTACTTCAGACTGAGGTACATTTTACATACCAGTTCAAAGATATCTTAGTGTCAGATTGAAAGATATAGTATAAATTCCATTAGTGCAGACTGAGCTACATTTTAGATATATTAGTAAATACTCATAGATTATTATACTGAAATTAACATTATCAATACCATTGGTTCAGATTGAGCTACACATTACATACCAGTCCAAAAACCTCATAAATGAACAGACTTGAAGATACAGTATCAATTCTATTAGCACTGCCTGACCTGTACATTACATACCAGACTGAAAATCCCATACAATATTAGACTGAAAGATACAGTATCAATTCCATCAGTGCAGACTAAGCCACACATAATACAGCAGTCCAAGAATCTCATACCCTATCAGACTCAAAGATACAATATCAATTCCATAGCACATACTGAGCTACATGTTACTCATCAGTCCAAAAATCACATCGAATATCAGATTGAAAGATTCAGTATCACTTCCATTATTGAAGACTGAGCTACACATCACATTCCAGTCCAAAAATTCTAATACAGCGTCAGACTGATAGATACAGTATCAATTCCATTCGTGTAGGCTGAGCTACATATTACATACCAGTCCAGAAATCTAATACAATATTAGATTGAGATACAGAATTAATCCAATTATTGCAGACTGAGCTAAACATTACATACCAATCCAATAATTTCACTGTGAACAGACTGAACGGTACATAATCTCTGAACTCTATTGTGAATGATAAAGATGTAATACTACTCCAAAACTCACACATGTTTGATTAAAGAAAATCGAAAAGTGTCTCCATATTTGCAAATTATACACTAGACGAAGAACTGTATATAATTTCAAGTATTAAAGATACAGTTTCAAATACGTTACTGTAAACTGAAATAAGAATACAGAATGAATTCAGACTTGCACATTGTCTCAGAGACTGAATTACAAAATGAATCCCTCACTGAAATAATGTAGCAGAGAATGGCAGATACAGAATAAATCCTACTCTCACAACCAGTACCAGATGCTGACAGATGCAGAATGAATCCCACACTCACAATGAGGATCAGGAACTGACAGTCACAGAATGAATCTCACAATCACACTACTGCAGACTGAGTTACATTTTACATACTAGTTCAAAGATATCATATTGTCAGATTGAAAGATACAGTATAAATTCCATTAGTGCAGACTGAGCTACAGATTAGATATATTAGTAAATACACATAGCGTATTATACTGAAATAAACATTATCAATACCATTGGTTCAGACTGAGCTACACATTACATACTAGTCCAAAAACCTCATAATTGATCAGACTGGAAGATACAGTATCAATTCTATTAGCACTGCCTGACCTGTACATTACGTACCGGACTGCAAATCCCATACAATATCAGACTGAAAGATACAGTATCAATTCGATCAGTGCAGACTGTGCCACACATTATATAGAAGTCTAAGAATCTCATACCCTATCAGACTCAAAGATAAAATATCAATTCCATAGCACGTACAGAGCTCCATGTTACTCACCAGTCCAAAAATCACATCGAATATCAGATCGAAAGATTCAGTATCACTTCCATTATTGAAGACTGAGCTACACATCACATTCCCGTCCAAAAATCTAATACAGCATCAGACTGATAGATACAGTATTAATTCCTTTAGTACAGGCTGAGCTACATATTACATACCAGTCCAAAAATCTCATCCAATAATAGATTGAGATACAGATTTAATCCCATTATTGCAGACTGAGCTAAACATTACATACCAATCCAATAATTTCACTGTGAACAGATTGAAAGGTGCATAATCTCTGAACTCTATCGTGAATGATAAAGATGTAATACTACTCCAAAACTCACATGTTTGATTAAAGAAAATCGAGAAGTGTATCCATATTTACAAATTAAACACGAGATGAAGAACTGTATATAATTCAAAGTATTAAAGATACAGCTTCAAATCCAATACTGTAAACTGAAATAAGAATACAGAATGAATTCAGACTTGCACATTGTCTCAGAGACTGAATTACAGAATGAATCCCACACTCACACACAGCACCAGAGATGGACAGATCCAGAATGAATCCCACACTCACACAGTACCTGAGACCTGCAGATACAGAATGAATCCGACACTCACACACAGTACAGAGACTGACAGATACAGAATGAATCCCACACTCACACACTGTACCAGAGACCTGCAGATACAGAATGAATCCTACACTCACACACAGTACAGAGACTGACAGATACAGAATGAATCCCACACTCACACACTGTACCAGAGACCTGCAGACACAGAATGAATCCCACACTCACACACAGTACAGAGACCTGCAGATACAGAATGAATCCCACACTCACACAGTACCAGTGACTGACAGACACAGAATGAATCCCACACTCACAGACTGTACTGGAGACTACAGATACAGAATGAATGTCATAGTCACATTACTGCAGACTGAGTTACACATTACAGACCAGTCCAAAGATCTCATAGTGGCAGATTGAAAGGTGCAGCATAAATTCTATTGGTGCAGACTGAGCTACATATTCAATATATTGGTAAATACTCATGTTATACTGAAATAAACATTCTCAATACCATTGGTACAGATTGAGCTACACATTACATACAAGTCCAAAAATCACAAATAATCAGACTGGAAGAAAAATTTAATTCTATTAGCACTGCCTGAGCTCAACATTATATATCAGTCCAACAATCTCATACATTATTAGACTGAAAGATACAGAATCAATTCAATTAGTGCAGACTGAGCCACACATTATATAGCAGTCCAAGAATCTCATAACCTATCAGACTCAAAGATACAATATCAATTCCATTAGCACAGACTGATCTGTATGTTAATCACCAGTCCAAAAATCTCATACAGTATCATAGAATCATAGAAGTTACAACATGGAAACAGGCCCTTCGGCCCAACATGTCCATGTCGCCCAGTTTATACCACTAAGCTCGTCCCAATTGCCTGCACTTGGCCCATATCCCTCTATACCCATCTTACCCATGTAACTGTCCAAATGATTTTTAAAAGACAAAATTGTACCCGCCTCTACTACTGCCTCTGGCAGCTCGTTCCAGACACTCACCACCCTTTGAGTGAAAAAATTGCCCCTCTGGACCCTTTTGAATCTCTCCCCTCTCACCTTAAATCTATGCCCCCTCGTTATAGACTCCCCTACCTTTGGGAAAAGATTTTGACTATCGACCTTATCTATGCCCCTCATTATTTTATAGACTTCTATAAGATCACCCCTTAACCTCCTACTCTCCAGGGAAAAAAGTCCCAGTCTGTCTAACCTCTCCCTGTAAGTCAAACCATCAAGTCCCGGTAGCATCCTAGTAAATCTTTTCTGCACTCTTTCTAGTTTAATAATATCCTTTCTATAATAGGGTGACCAGAACTGTACACAGTACTCCAAGTGTGGCCTCACCAATGCCCTGTACAACTTCAACAAGACATCCCAACTCCTGCATTCAATGTTCTGACCAATGAAACCAAGCATGCTGAATGCCTTCTTCACCACCCTATCCACCTGTGACTCCACTTTCAAGGAGCTATGAATCTGTACTCCCAGATCTCTTTGTTCTATAACTCTCCCCAACGCCCTACCATTAACGGAGTAGGTCCTGGCCCGATTCGATCTACCAAAATGCATCACCTCACATTTATCTAAATTAAACTCCATCTGCCATTCATCGGCCCACTGGCCCAATTTATCAAGATCCCGTTGCAATCCTAGATAACCTTCTTCACTGTCCACAATGCCACCAATCTTGGTGTCATCTGCAAACTTACTAACCATGCCTCCTAAATTCTCATCCAAATCATTAATATAAATAACAAATAACAGCGGACCCAGCACCGATCCCTGAGGCACACCGCTGGTCACAGGCCTCCAGTTAGAAAAACAACCCACTACAACCACCCTCTGTCTTCTGTCGTCAAGCCAATTTTGTATCCAATTGGCTACCTCACCTTGGATCCCATGAGATTTAACCTTATGTAACAACCTACCATGCGGTACCTTGTCAAATGCTTTGCTGAAGTCCATGTAGACCACGTCTACTGCACAGCCCTCATCTATCTTCTTGGTAACCCCTTCAAAAAACTCAATCAAATTCGTGAGACATGATTTTCCTCTCACAAAACCATGCTGACTGTTCCTAATTAGTCCCTGCCTCTCCAAATGCCTGTAGATCCTGTCCCTCAGAATACCCTCTAACAACTTACCCACTACAGATGTCAGGCTCACTGGTCTGTAGTTCCCAGGCTTTTCCCTGCCGCCCTTCTTAAACAAAGGCACAACATTTGCTACCCTCCAATCTTCAGGCACCTCACCTGTAGCGGTGGATGATTCAAATATCTCTGCTAGGGGACCCGCAATTTCCTCCCTAACCTCCCATAACGTCCTGGGATACATTTCATCAGGTCCCGGAGATTTATCTACCTTGATGCGCGTTAAGACTTCCAGCACCTCCCTCTCTGTAATATGTACACTCCTCAAGACATCACTATTTATTTCCCCAAGTTCCCTAACATCCATGCCTTTCTCAACCGTAAATACCGATGTGAAATATTCATTCAGGATCTCACCCATCTCTTGTGGTTCCGCACATAGTTGACCTTGTTGATCCTTAAGAGGCCCTACTCTCTCCCTAGTTACCCTTTTGCACTTTATGTAGATGTAGAAGCTCTTTGGATTCACCTTTGCCTGATCTGCCAAAGCAATCTCATATCCCCTTTTTGCCCTCCTGATTTCTCTCTTAACTCTACTCCGGCAATCTCTATACTCTTCAAGGGATCCACTTGATCCCAGCTGCCAATGCATGTCATATGCATCCTTCTTCTTTTTGACTAGTGCCTCAATCTCCCGAGTCATCCAAGGTTCCCTACTTCTACCAGCCTTGCCCTTCACTTTATAAGGAATGTGCTTACCCTGAACCCTGGTTAACACACTTTTGAAAGCCTCCCACTTACCAGACGTCCCTTTGCCTGCCAACAGACTCTCCCAATCAACTTCTGAAAGTTCCTGTCTTAATACCATCAAAATTGGCCTTTCCCCAATTTAGAATTTTAACTTTTGGGCCAGACCTATCCTTCTCCATAGCTATCTTAAAACTAATGGAATTATGATCACTGGTCCAAAAGTGATCCTTCACTAACACTTCTGTCACCTGCCCTTCCTTATTTCCCAAGAGGAGGTCAAGTTTTGCCCCCTCTCTAGTCGGGCCATCCACATACTGAATGAGAAATTCCTCCTGAATACACTCAACAAATTTCTCTCCATCCAAGCCCCTAATGCTATGGCTGTCCCAGTCAATGTTGGGAAAGTTAAAGTCCCCTACTATTACCACCCTATTTTTCTTGCAGCTGTCTGTAATCTCCTTACATATTTGCTCCTCAATTTCCCGTTGACTATTTGGGGGTCTGTAGTACAATCCTATCAAAGTGATCTCTCCCTTCTTATTTTTCAGTTCTACCCATATAGACTCAGTGGACGAACCCTCGGATATATCCCCTCTCACTACTGCCGTGATGTTCTCCCTAATCAAGAACGCAACTCCCCCTCCTCTCTTACCTCCTGCTCTATCTTTCCTATAGCATCTGTACCCTGGAACATTGAGCTGCCAGTCCTGCCCCTCCCTTAGCCATGTTTCAGTAATAGCTATAACATCCCAGTCCCATGTACCCATCCATGCCCTGAGTTCATCTGCCTTGCCCATCAGACTTCTTGCATTGAAATAAATGCAGTTTAATCTAGACTTCCCTTGGTCTTTGCCCTGCTTTCTCAGACCATCTGTCCGATCATGTTCTGTACACTCTCCCTTACTGCCTTTTGTATCACATTGAAAGATTCAGTATCAATTCCATTAGTGCAGACTGAGCTATACATTGCATTCCAGTCCAAAAATTTAATACAGTATCAGACTGATAGATACAGTATCAATTCATTTCGTGCAGGATGAGCTACATATTACATACCAGTCCAAAAATCTCATACAGTGTTAGACTCAGATACAGAATTAATCCCATTATTGCAGACTGAACTATACATTACATACAAGTCCAGTAATTTCATCGTGAACAGATTGAAAGGTATATTATCGTTCACAATAGAGTTCAGAGATTAAGATGTAATGCTACTCCAAAACTCACACACGTCCTTTGTTTAAAGAAAATCAAAAAGTGTATCCATATTTACAAATTAAATGCTCGATGAAGAACTGTATATACTTCAAAGTGTTAAAGATACAGTTTCAATGCAATATTGTAAACTGAAATAAGAATACAGAATGAATCCAGACTTGCACATTGTCTCAGAGACTGAATTACAGAACAAATCCCACACTGAGATAAAGCAGCAGAGAATGGCAGATACAGAATGTATCCGCCACACACAGACAGTACCAGAGACTGACATGTACAGAATAAACGCAACACTTATACATAGTACCTGGAGACTGACAGATACAGAATAAACCCCACTCTCGTACACAGTACCAGAGATACAGATACAGAATAAATCCCAGTTTCATATACAGTACCAGAGACTGACCTCTGCTGGCGGTAAGCGACAACTGCAATGAGGGAACAAATTCACATCATCTGTCATGATTGCAGAAACAGGACAATGTGCAATGTGAGGGAAGTTTCTGTCTGTTACGTTTACTCTCGTATTTTTGCACTTTTTGACGATGAAAAATGAAGACAATTGATTCATAATAAAGTTTTTCTTTAACTCATTCCATAGTTGTGAATTTGCCCCATTATATTTCACTGTACATTGCGCAGTATTTCTCTGATTTCTCAGGACACGATTTACATTGCTCCTCTACCCCATTTAGACTCTTATTTTCCATGCAGTATGTGGCCTCCTTATTCCCCTTAGCGAAATGCCCCACCTCACACCTTTCTATATTGAAATTCAATGGCCATTGACACGGCCGTTCTGCAAGTTTATTTTGTCCCAGTCTTCCTCAGTATTGACTATATTTCCTAAATCAATTACAAGAATTTAACACAGCATTACAACTGATGTTTGGTCTAACAAAATGTACTTGCAGCTCGTCTCCATTCCCAGTTTTTCTAAATCCCACCCGTGCAATATAATGTGAAGAATGAGTTTATCTTCTGTCCCTCTCTCATCTGTAAACTTCAATGACCCGGGGTTTGGGGACATCTACTGGCCGGAAGCAGAACTGCCCATTAACCTTTAGTGTTTGTTCCTGAGCAGTAAACAGAGCAGGATAGAAAGGATGTGGGGAGTTGTACAAAGAGCATCTATTGCAGGCATCAGGTGAGAAGTGTGAAGGACACATTTTAAACAGCTGCTGATACGTTTCGGTTGAAAAATTAGTCCCATGGGAGAGTGGATGAGAAACCTGACCTGTCAAAGCCCCATCGGGTAGTCCCATTCATGGAGCAGTGCAGGGGTTGGGTTGTGTCTGGATGTCACAAACTTGTTGTCAAACAGCCCAACACACCTGGTATGCAGAAGCTGAGTGCTGCAGTACTGCAGTGGAGTCAGACACTGACACTGTTTGTATCACTGGTTTTCATTTGTGGATATTACAATGATTATTAACAGAGATTCAATTGATCACTTTTGTATTTTCTGCTTCACCTGTTCTTGATTTACAAGAGATACTTTTACTTTCTACAGGCAAATACTTGAAGGACCCGGAATCAGTGTGATGTTTCCTGCACCCGAGGCACAAGGAACAGTGCAGCCAGCTCCTTCTCACACACAGTAAGTACATTATCGCTCACAGAGCACAGAGGCACAGACAGGTCATCAGTTCCACAGTCTCAGACAGCAGAAATTGTCAGTCCCACACTGATCCCAATCCAACAGTCAAACAGAGCAGGAGAGACAGATGGAATTTCCATTTCACAACAACTCAGTACCACTGACCGGCAGATAAATAATTCCCAGTCCAAAATCACACCCAGTATCAGATTGAAAGGCACTGTGTCAATCTCACATTAGTTCAACCTTAGCTACAAATTACATACCAGATAGAACTGACACATGGTACCGATTGATAGGTACAGAATGAATCCCAATAGTGTACCCCGAGATTCCAATACCATCCCACAACTCACACACATTATGAGCTTAAATTTGCAGTATTCGTGCCAATCGTGTACCCTGAGATACAAATTAGATACCAGTTCAGATGTTACCCATATTTGACTTACATACATGTCCAAAAATCTCAATGTCAGAATGAAATGTACAGTTTCAATTCCTTTACTGCAGACTGAGGTAAACATTATATACTAGTCCAAAATTCTCACAGTTTCAGATTGAAAGATACAGTATCATTTCCATTACTGCAGATTGAGCTACACATTATAAACCAGTACAAAATTCACATACAGTATCGTACTGGAAGATACAGTATTAATCCCATTAGTGCAGACTGAGGTACACATTTGTTACCTGTCCAAAAAACACTTTCACTGTCAAACTGAAAGGCACAGTATGAATTCCTCTCCTGCAGACTGAGATTCAAATTAGATACCTGCCCAAAAATCACACACAGTATCAGGCTGAAAGATATAGTAACGATTTGATTAGTCCAGACTGACCTACACGTTTACATACCAGTACAAGAATCTCACACAGTGTCAGATTGAAAGATACAGTATCAATCCCATTAGTGCAGACTGAGCTACATCTTACACACTAGTCTAAATATATTACACAGTAATAGATACTGTATCAATTCTATTAATGCAGCCTGAATGACACATTATATACCAGTCCAAGAATCTCCCATCATTAGTTTGGAAGATACATTATCAAATCCATTAGTGCAGACTTAGCTGCACATTACATACTAGTCCATAAATCACATTCAGTGTCAGACTGAAAGATACAGTATCAGTTCCATTAGTGGTTACTGAGCTACACCTTACACACCAGTCCAAAAATCTCATGCAGTGTCAAACTGAAAGATATAGTATCAATTCCATTAATGCAGCCTGAACTACTCATTATATACCAGTCCAAAAATCATCAGGTTGGAAGATAAATCATCAATTCCATTAGTGCTGACTGAGCTACACAATAAATACCAGTAAGAATACAGAATGAATCCAGACTTGCACTTTGTCCCAGAGACTGAGTGACAGAATGAATCCCACACTGAGATAAAATACCAGAGACTGACAGTCACAGAATGAATCCCACACTCACACACAGTACCAGAGATTGACAGATACAGAACGAACATCACACTCACATACAGTAGAGACTGACAAATATAGAATTAATCCCACACTCAGAGTCTGACATCTACTGGCTGGAAGGGAGAACTGTAACAGAATGGAACAAATTCACATTATCTGTCGTCACAGAAACAGGACAATGTGCAATGTGAGGTCAAAGTTTCTCTCTTTAACTTCTACTCTCGTATTTTTTTCATTGAGTGAAAAATTAACATAATTGATTCATAATAAAGTTTTTGTTTTGCTTATTCGAAAGTTGTAAAATTGTCCCATTATATTTCACTTTACATTGTGCAATATTTGTCTGATTTCTCAGGACACAATTTAGATGAATTCAAATAAACCGAACTAAAACACAAATAAAAACCGTGCGCAATGCTGGAAGTATCAATGGCGACCTTCAAAAGTGAAAAGGATAAAATATAGAAAAAATTAAAACCGAAAATGCTGGAAAGACTCAGTGGGTCCGGCAGCATTTATACACACAGTCAGTGCCGGGACACTCGGTCCTGTTGTTATACACACAGTCCCCAGTGCCAGGACACTCGGTCCTGTTGTTATACACACAGTCAGTGCCAGGACACTCGGTCCTGTTGTTATACACACAGTCCCCAGTGCCGGGACACTCGGTCCTGTTGTTATACACACAGTCCCCAGTGCCGGGACACTCGGTCCTGTTGTTATACACACAGTCCCCAGTGCCGGGACACTCGGTCCTGTTGTTATACACACAGTCAGTGTCGGGACACGCGGTCCTGTTGTTATACACACAGTCCCCAGTGCCAGGACACTCAGTCCTGTTGTTATACACACAGTCCCCAGTGCCGTGACACTCGGTCCTGTTGTTATACACACAGTCCACAGTGCCAGGACACTCGGTCCTGTTGTTGTACACACAGTCCCCAGTGCCAGGACACTCGGTCCTGTTGTTATACACACAGTCCCCAGTGCCGGGACACTCGGTCCTGTTGTTGTACACACAGTACCCAGTGCCAGGACACTCGGTCCTGTTGTTACACACACAGTCCCCAGTGCCAGGACACTCAGTGCTGTCAGAATTGGACGTCTTGTAAATCCATCTTTTAAAAGGTATAGGAACTCAGTTCGAAGATGGATCCGACTCACTTCATAAGTCATCAATCAGCTTGTCTTATCATCAAGATATCAAGGACCAGACACACTGTGTTTAAAGGAAAGCTGATTTATTTGACACTTGGACAGAATATTAAACTCCAGCCCAGTTAAAGTGGTTATTAACATCAGAAACAAACCCCAGCTGTCAGAATGAACATGGTTCAGTCCTGGATGTGATTAACAGCAGCAATAACAGCAGAATCCAACCCCTGTAATCACATGTGAACTCGCTGGTGACTCAGCAGGTGGGATGAAGAAGTGAATCTTTTCCAACACATGGAGCAGGTGAACGGCCTCTCCCCGGTGTGTACTCGCTGGTGTGTCAGCAGATCCCCCGTTCTTTTAAACCTCTTCTCACAGACAGAATATTTAAATGGTCTCCTATCAGTGTGAGCAATTTGGTGTCTCAGAAGATAGGACGAACAAGTGAATCTGTTCCCTCACACGGAACAGGTGAACGGCCTCTCCCCAGTGTGAGTGCGTTGGTGTGTCAGCAGTTCCTTTTTTCTTTTGAAGCTCTTCTCACAGACAGAACATTCAAAAAGCCTCTTATCACTGTGAACAAGTTGATGTTCAATGAGGCTGGAAGACAGAGTGAATCCCTTCCCACACATGGAGCAGGTGAACGGCCTCTCTCCAGTGTGAACTCGCTGGTGTATCAGTAGGCTGGATGACTCAGTGAAACCCTTCCCACACACGGAGCAGGTGAACGGCCTCTCCCCGGTGTGAATTTGCTGGTGGGTCAGCAGGTGGGATGACTGAGTGAACCCCTTCCCACACACGGAGCACGTGAACGGCCTCTCACCAGAATGAACTCGCTGGTGTGTCAGCAGGTGTGATGACTGAGTGAATCCCTTCCCACACACGGAGCAGGTGAACGGCTTCTCCCCAGTGTGAACTCGCTGGTGTCTCAGCAGGTCGGACGAATGAATGAATCTCTTCCCACACTCAGTGCAGGTGAACGGCCCCTCTCCAGCGTGAATTTGCTGGTGTCTCAGCAGATCCCTTGTTCTTTTAAAGCTCTTCCCACAGTCAGAACATTTAAAGGGTCTCTTATCAGTGTGAACAAATTGGTGTTCAGTGAGGCTGGATGACAGAGTGAATCCCTTCCCACACACTGAGCAGGTGAACGGCCTCTCCTCAGTGTGAATTTGCTGGTGTCTCAGCAGGTGGGATGATCGAGTGAATTCCTTCCCACACACTGAGCAGGTGAACGGCCTCTCCCCGGTATGAAATCGCTGGTGTGTCACAAGTTCATATGAACGAGTGAATCTCTTCCCACACTCAGTGCAGGTGAACGGCCTCTCCCCAGTGTGAGTGCGTTGGTGTGCCAGTAAGTCCTTTTTACTTTTAAAGCTCTTCTCACAGTCAGAACATTTGAAAGGTCTCTTATCAGTGTGAACGAGTTGATGTGTCAGAAGATTGGATGACTGCGTGAATCCCTTCCCACACACTGAGCAGGCGAACGGCCTCTCCCCAGTGTGAACTCGCTGGTGTTCCAGGAGGCTGCATGATCGAGTGAATCCCTTCCCACACACGGAGCAGGTGAATGGCCTCTCCCCAGTGTGAGTGCGTCGATGAGTTTCCAGCCGGGACGAGGAACTGAATCCCTTCCCACAGTCCCCACATTTCCACGGTTTCTCCATGGTCCGGGTGTCCTTGTGTCTCTCCAGGTTGGACGATCAGTTGAAGCCTCATCCACACACACAAGACGTGTACGGTTTCTCCCCGCTGTGAAAGTTGCAATGTGTTTTCAGGCTGTGTAACTGGTTAAAGCTCTTTCCACAGTCAGTACACTGGAACACTCTCACTCGGGTGTGTGTGTCTCTCTCGGTGCTTTTCCAGTCACACTGATGTTTGAAATCTTTTCCCACAGACAAATATTCCTCCCTTTATATTCAAAGGCCGGTGATCTTCAGGTGCTGGTGAATGGAGTCAGATCTTGATGTGATGTTTGGTTTGAATTTCCAGTCTGCAAATCCTCCCCTTGTAATACCCTGTAAAAGGAGATAACAAAAGTCCTCACTGTGAATAAAGGATAGAAATTCAGAACAGACAATTCTAGTTTCGATGGAACATTCTTCCCGCTCATTCCCCCAGACTGGAAATCCCCGTCCCACACACTGACCCTTCTCCCTCTGCTGAAATCCAAACCCATCGCACCATCTCCAAGATGTTTCCTTCTATTCATGATTCCACTCCCCCTGAAGGTGCTGACTCTGACTGGGTTCAGTTCTACACTCACTGGTTCACCTCTCTCTCCTCCCCTGAAGGTGCTGACTCTGTAGAACTGAACCCAACTGGAGTCAGCACCTTCTGGTGAGGAGAGGGAGGGGAACCAGTGAGTGTCGAACTGAACCCAGCCACTCAGTGGTTCCCCTCCCTCGCCTCCACTGAAGGTGCTGACTCTGGCTGGGTGTTTATGCTCTCATCCTCTTTTCGACACTATGTCCCTCCCTATAGCTGCCTGTAAGTTGTCCATCTGTGATATCTCCCACTTTTGGTGATGTTGGCTTCCAGACCAGTCACCATTTCTCCTTCATTTACAGACACTCCCTGACCAGTCACCATTTCTACTTCAATGACAGACACTCCCTGACCCATCATCATTTCTCCTTCATTTAGAGACACTCCCTGACCCGTAACCATTTCTCCTTCATTTACAGACACTCCCTGTTCAGTCACCTCCTCTCTCCACATCTCCCTCCAGATGTCCTTTCAATTGTGAACAAGGCCCTTGCCATTCACAACCTTATTGCTGATGGCTGCATTTAGGAATATAGGAACAGGAGCAGGCCATTCAGCCCCACGATCCTGTTGCGTCATTCAATTAGGTCATGGCTGATCTGTATCTTAACTCCATCTACCCGCCTTGATAACATAACCCTTAATACCCTGGATAAACATACATCTATCAATCTCAGTTTTGAAATTATCAATTGACCCCCAGCCTCAACAGCTTTCAGGGGGGAGGGAGTTCCAGATTTCCACTACCCTTTGTGAGGAGAATTGCTTCCTGACTTCACCCCTGAACGGCCTAACTCTAATTTTAAGGTGATTCCCCCTTGTTCTGGAATCCCCCAAAAGAGGAAATAGTTTCTCTCTATCTACCCTATAAAATCCTTTAATCTTCTTAAACACCTCCATTAGATCACACCTTAATCTTGTATATTCAAGACAATACAAGCCGAGTCCATGCATCTGTCCTCATCATTTACAAAAATCATCACTGTAAGTACAGGATAGAAACACTCAACAGAAAGTTCTGGTTTCTCTGGAACATTCTTTCTGCTCTTGCACCTCCGAAGCTGTACATCCTCCATCCCACACTCTCCCTCCTTGACCCTATTAAGCTGTACATCCCCCGTCCCACACTCTCCCTCCTTGCCCCTATTAAGCTGTAAATCCTCCGTCCCACACACTCTCCCTCCTTGCCCCTATGAAGCTGTAAATCCCCCGTCCCACACACTCTCCCTCCTTGCCCCCATTAATCTGTAAATCCCCCGTCCCACACACTCTCCCTCCTTGCCCCTATTAAGCTGTGAATTCCCCGTCCCACACTCTCCCTCCTTGCCCCTCCTCAGCTGGAAACCCCCCGGTCCCACACTCTCCCTGCTTGCCCCTATTAAGCTGTAAATCCCCCGTCCCACACACTCTCCCTCCTTGCACCTATTAAGCTGTAAATCCCCCGTCCCACACACTCTCCCTCCTTGACAAGTCCTCACTGTTTGAAATCCAGATTCATCGCAGCCTCTAATTTTCTCCCTTTCTCTCCTGAATGTGCTGCGTGATGGTGGGGTTCGGGCCCAGTCACTGTTAACCCTCCAGTACCCGGCCAAGTGGTAATTCTGCACTTGTGAGCCTTTACAGCGAGCTGCTGGCAATTCGACCATGGGGAGCAGCACAGCCGCCGTCCCTGTCTGATTCTGTCCGGCAAAGCTGAGGGCAACGGGAGCAGATCAACAACAACCTGCATTTACACTGAGCGAAGTCTCAGCAGCACCGAGTGCGGCTCGGGGCCCGGCGGGCGGTGGTCCCCGGGCTCCATTAAACCCCTCACCCAGCACCTCCCCCGTCCGACCCGCCGCTTCCCGGTTTCTTCTCCCGTTTCCACCGAGTCCGACTCGCGACAAAACACAGGAGCGACGCGCTCCCAGAATACAGTGCGGGCCTGTGGAGCATGCGCAGTATGTCACGGAAATCAGCGCCTTAGAGATAGAGGGGTTTCTGGGGCGCGGGGGATTGTGGGGCCTCCGGCCGCCATTACTCGCCGGGTGTTGGTCAGTGTTTTATTGCCCGAGTTGCGCACAGAACCGTTTCCAGAAATGCAGACTGAGGAATTCAAAGTCGTTTTTCTGAACAGACACTGACCGTACAGTGTAGATCAGTGTTTCTCAAACTATTTTCCTCTTGACCCAGTGGAAGAAAAACACTTTCCCCAGGGACCCACTTTCTTTGCTCAGACTCTGAAAAATTCAAATTGGGGAAAGTTTCCATCGATTTTTGTATTGGGAATTAAACCAGATATCTGCGCCTGCGTGACTCAGCCCGGCCCCCAGCGCTGGATGTTGGTGAGCAGAAGAGCGCATCCGCGCTGCCCTCCCCCAGCTCGGCCTGTGGGCGCCATTCCCTCAGTGAGCGGAAGAAGATGGTTTAAAACAGCCGGGAATGGAGAGATCACGGCCCCCGGGGGAAGGGAGCAAAGAGCAGCCTCGTTACAGCAGCTCATCGCTTCGGGACCGTGTCCGCAGATGGGCTCAGAGATCGGCATTGAGTCCGGGGGAAGGTCAGGGGGAGTCCGGGGGCTGTTTGTAAGAGGCGGAGTGGATCAGGAACTGGTCCCGGAACATGGAGTGAGCGGGGGAAGGGAGAGGTCATTCTCGGGCTGTGTGTGTCCAGGGTGTGTCCAGGGTAAGGGAGACAGAATGGGAAGAACCTGCGATTTAAAATCATTGCTGCTTTCTCTCCCCAAACCAGTAGTGAATGTTCCTGGTTTAGTTCCAGTCTCACCCTGTTTATTGTTATTGGACAGTGAAGAGTGGAAACAGCCGGACAGTAAGGATGCGGGGAGTTGTACAAGGAGCATCTATTGCAGGCACCAGGTGAGAAGTGTGAAGGACACAATTTAAACAGCGGTTGATTGGTTTCGGGTGAACGATTAGTCCCCTAGGGAGAGGGGATTAGAAACTTGACCTGTACAACGGTCCCTGCCCCATCGGGTAGTCCCACTCATGGACCAGTGGAGGGGTTGGGTTGTGTCTGGATGTCAGTAAATTGTTCTAAAACAGCCCAACACACCGGGTGTGCAGAAGCTGAGTGCAACAGTAGTGCAGTGGAGTCAGACACTGACACTGTTTGTATCACTGTTTTTCATTTGTGGATATTCAAAATAATTATCAACAGAGATATTAAACTGATCACTTTTGTATTTTCTACCTCACCTGTTCTTGAGTAACAAGAAATAATTTTCTTTCTGCAGGCAAATCCGAGAAGGATCCAGAATGAATGTGAAGTTTCCTCCCCCCGAGACAAAGGAACAGTGCAGCCAGCTCCTTCTCACACACAGTAAGTACATTATCACACACACAGAGCACGGAGTCACAGACAGGTCATCAGTTCCACAGTCTCAGACAGCAGAAGTTGTCAGTCCCACACTGATCCAAAGTTCCATCGACACATTTTCAATCCAACCATCAAACACAGCAGATGAAATAGATGCTGTTCCATTTCTGCCAAACTCAGTCCAGCTGACCGGGAGATACAAAAATCCCAGTCAAAATCACACTCTCAGATTGAAAGGCACTGTGTCAATCTCACAATAGGGCAACATTAAATACCAGATAGAAATCACACATGGTACCTGATTGAAAGGGACAGAATGAATCCCAATAATGCACCCTGAGATTCCAATTGAATATCAACCCACAACTCACACATGTGAGTTTAATACATGCAGTATCCATTTGAATAATGTATCATGAGGTACAAAGTGCAGACATGTCCAAAACTCATGTACAGTATCAGACTGAGAAATGCTGTGACAGTGTAACCTGAGAAACAAATTAGATACCAGTTTATAATAAACTCATAGTATGAGATGTAAAGATACAGTATCAATTCTATCAGTGCACACTGAGATACACATTACATACCAGTCCAAAACTTTCATAAAATATTAGACTGAATGACACAGTATCGATTACAATAGTACAGACTGAGCTACATATTATATACCAATTCCAAAATCACTATATTAGTTTGAAATATATATTATCATTCACAATAGTACACAAAGATATTGATTTAATATTAGTCCAAAAAGCACACAAATTATCTGATTAAAAACCTCCAGCACCAAATCCTAAAGTTTATCCATATTTATCAATTAAATGAGAAAAACTATTTAAACATGAAGATATTAAAGCTACAGTATTGAACACCATAATCTAATCTGGGAGAATAATTACAGACAGATACAGAATAAATCTCACACTCTTTTATGGTACCAAAGTTGAAATATAATGAATCCCAAACTCTCATAATGTAGCAGCGACTGGCAGATAGATCGAATGAATCGCAAACTCAAACACACTACTCACAAGATGCACAATGAATCCCACACAGTATCACGGACTGAGGGATACAAAATGAATCTCACAGTCACCTATATTAGTGCAGGCTGAGTTACAAATTAGGGACCAGTCCACAAATCTCAGTGTCAGATTGAAAGATACAGTATCAATTCCATTAGTGCAGACTGAGCTACATATTATATACCAATACAAAAGACTGATACAGATTCAGACTGAAATATACAGTATTCCATTTATGCAGACTGAGCTACACATTGTAAACAAGTTCAAAAATGTCACCATATCAGTTTGGAAGATACACTAAATCACAATTGTGTTCACATCGATGCAGATTTAGTAATAGCCCAAAAAGTGCACTCATTCTCTGATTATAACCTACAGCATCACATTTTAAAGTATATGATTATCTACCACTTAAACACTGGGAAAAATTATTTATATATTTAGGTATTAAAGATACAGTTTTGAGCACCATACTATAAACCGAGATACAAATTAGACACAGATAAGGAATGAATCTCATACTCAGATCCAGTGCCAGAGACTGACATATAAAATGAATCCCTCACTCACACAATGTACAAGTGACTGACAGATACAGAACGAATCCCACACTCACATACAGTAGCACAGACTGACAGATACTGTATCTATCACTCATATACAGTATCAGAGATTGATGGAAATGGAATGAATGTCTCACTCACATACAGCACCAGAGACTGACAGATATGGAATGAAACCCAAATTCACACACGGTGCCAGAGACTGACAGGAACAGAATGAATCTCATTCTGATACAGTACCAGGGACTGACATATATAGAATGAATCCCACACTCACACACAGTACCACAGGCTGACAGATACAGAATGAATCACAAAGTAGCACAGTCAGACAAATATAGAATGAATCTCTAAGTCAAATTACTGCAGACTGAGTTACACATAACATGCCAGTCCAAAATTCTTAGTGTTAGATTGAAAGATAATGTATCAATTCCATTAGTGCAGACTGAGCCAAACATTATATAGCAGTCCAACACTGTCAGACCATATCAGACTCAAAGATACATCATCAATTCCATTAGCACAGACTGAGCTACATGTTACACACCAGTCCAAAAATCTCATACAGTAACAGACTGATAGATACATTATCAATTCTATTAGTGCAGGCTGAGCTATATATTACATTCCAGTCCAAAAATCTCACAGTGTCATACTGAGATACAGAATTAATTCCATTATTATCGAATGAGCTACACATTATATACCAGTTAAATAATTTCACCATGAACAGATTGAAAGGTACATTATCATTCACAACAGAGTTCAGAGATGAAGATGTAATACTACTCCAAGACTCACACACATTGTTTGATTAAAGAAAATCCAAAAGTGTATCAATATTTACAAATTAAACACTCGATAAATACTGCATATCCTTTAAAGTATTAAAGATATAGTTTCAAATACAATAATGTAAACAGAAATAAGAATATAGAATGAATCTAGACTTGCACATGGTCTCAGAGACTGAATTATAGAATGAAACCCAGACTGAGATAAATTAGCTGAGACTGACCGATACAGAATAAACCACACACTCATATACAGCACCAGAGACAGACAGAAGCAGAATAAACCTGACACTCGCATACAGTACCCATTACAGACAGATACAGAATAAACCCCACACACGTACCGTACCACAGACTGACAGGCACAGAATGAATCCCACACTCACACACAGTACCAGAGACTGACAGATAAAGAATAAACCCTCACATTCATATACAGTACCAGAGTCAGACAGAATACCGAATAAACCCCACACTCACATACAGCACCAGAGACTGACAGATACAGAATAAACCCCACATTCAAACAGTACCAGAGACAGACAGATGTAGAATAAACCCCACAATCATTTCCAGTACCAGAGACAGACAGATACAGAATGAATCCCAAACTCACACACAGTACCCGAGACTGACAGATGCAGAATGAATCTCACATTCAAATACAGCACCAGAGACAGACAGAAACAGAATGAATCCCACACTCATACACAGTACCAGAGACAGACAGATACAGAATAAACCCCATACTCATGCACAATACCAGATACAGTATAAATCCCACACTTATATACAGTGTCAGAGACTGAGAAGTACAGAATAAACCACACACTCATATACAGCACCAGAGACAGACAGAAGCAGAATAAACCTGACACTCGCATACAGTACCCGTTACAGACAGGTACAGAATAAACCCCACACACATACAGTACCACAGACTGACAGGCACAGAATGAATCCCACACTCACACACAGTACCACAGACTGACAGATACAGAATGAATCCCACACTCACACACAGTACCACAGACTGACAGATGCAGAATGAATCCCACACTCACACACAGTACCAGAGACTGACAGATACAGAACAAAAACCACACTCACACACAGTACCAGAGACTGACAGATACAGAACAAAAACCACACTCATTTTCAGTATCAGAGACAGACAGATACTGAATAAACCCCAAACTCATGTACAGTACCAGAGACAGACAGATACAGTATATAACCCCCACTCATATACAGTACCAGGGACAGACAGATACAATACATACCCCCCACTCATATACAGTACCAGGGACAGACAGATACAGCATACACCCCCCACTCATATACAGTACCAGAGACAGACAAATACAGAATAAACCCCAAACACATCGACAGTATTGGAGACAGACGGACACAGAATAAATCCCACACTGACACACAGTACCAGAGACAGACATCTATAGAATAAACACCACACTCATACAGTATCTGAGACTGACAGTTAGAGAATGAATCCCACACTCACACACAGTACCAGAGACAGACAGATACAGATTAAACACCACACTCATATACAGTACCAGAGACTGACAGATACAGAATAAATCCCACAATCACATACAATACCAGAGACTGATAGGAACAGAATGAATCCCACACTCACACACAGTACCAGAGACTGACAGATACAGAATGAATCTCACACTCACACACAGTACCAGAGACTGACAGATACAGAATGAATCCCACACTCACACACAGTACCAGAGACTGACAGACACAGAATAAATCCCACAATCACATACAATACCAGAGACTGACAGGAACAGAATGAATCTCATACTCACACACATTATCAGAGACTGACAGATACAGAATAAACCTCACAATCATGTAAAGTGCCAGGAAAAATTGTTTGGTTAGGGAGTGTCTGTAAATGAAGGAAACATGGTGTCTGGTAAGGGAGTGTCTATACATGAAGGAAAAATGGTGAAGGGTCAGGGAGTATCTATAAATGAAAGAGAAATGGTGACGTGTCAGGGAGTGTATAAATGAAGTTGAACTGGTGTCTGGTAAGGGAGTATTATAAATGGGAGAAGACATGGTGACAGGTCAGGGAGTGTCTAAAAATGAAGGCGAAATGGTGACGGGTTACGGAGTGTCCATAAAGGAGGGAGAAATGGTGACAGATGAGGCAGAGTCTGTAAATGATGGAGAAATGGTGACTTGTCAGGCAGTGTCTGTAAATGAAGGAGAAATGGTGTTTGTTCTGGGATTGTCTGTAAATGAAGGCGAAATGGTGACTGGTCAGGGGGTGTCTGTAAATGAAGGAGAATTGTTGACAGGTCAGGTCGTGTCCATATCTGAAGGAGAAACAGTGATGGGTCAGGGAGCGTCTATTAATGAAGGGAAATGCTGTAGGGTCAGGGAGAGTTTGTAAATGAAGGAGAAATCTGAAGGGTCAGAGAGCGTCTATAAATGGAGGAGAAATGGTGTTTGATCAGGGAGTGTCTGAAAATGAAGGAGAAATTGTGACAGGTCAAGGATAGTCTTTAAATGAAGGAGAAATGGTAACTGGTCAGGGAGAGTCTCGCCAAAATTGGGAGATATCACAGATGGACGGCTTACAGGCAGCTATAGGGAGGGACATTGTGTAGAAACGAGGGGCAGAGCATATACACACAGCTAGAGTCAGCATATTCAGGAGAGGAGAGGGGAATCAGTGAGTGTCGAACTGAACCCAACCAGAATCAGCAACTTCAGGGGAGGAGAACCAGTGAGTGTAGAACTGAACCCAACCAGAGTCAGCACCTTCACGGGAGGAGAGGGAGGGGAACCAGTTAGTGCAGAACTGAACCCAGTCACAGTCAGGATCTTCAGGAGAGAGAGAAAACTTAAATAGAAGGAAACATGTTGGAGATGGTGTGATGGGTTTGGGTTTCAGCAGAGGGAGGAGGGTGAGTGTGTGGATGGGGATTTACAGTCTGGGGGAATGAGCGGGAAGAATGTTCCATAGGAACTGGAATGGCCTGATCTGAATTTCTATCCTGTATTCACAGTGAGGACTTTTGTTATCTCCTTTTACAGGGTATTACAAGGGGCAGATTTGCAGACGAGAAACTCAAATCAAATATCACGTCAAGATCTGACTCCATTCACCAGCACCTGAAGATTATCGGCCTTAAAATATAGGAGAAATGTTGATCTGTTCTATCTGTGGGAAAAGATTTCAAACATCACTGTGACTGGAATAGCATCGAGACACACACACCCGATTGAGAGTGTTCCAGTGCACTGACTGTGGGAAGAGCTTTCACCAGTTCCACAGCCTGAAGAAACATCATACCATTCACAGTGGGGAGAAACGAGACACGTGTTCTCTGTGCAGACGAGACTTCCACTGATCTCCAACGTGGAGAGAGAGAAGGACACCCGCACCATGGAGAAACCGTGGAAATGTGGGGACTGTGGGAGGGGATTCAGTTACTCATCCCGGCTGGAAACACATCGACGCAGACACACTGGAGAGAGGCCGTTCACCTGCTCCGTGTGTGGGAGCGGATTCACTCAGTCATCCCACCTCACTGAACATCACCTTGTTCACACTGATAAGAGACTTTTTAAATGTTCTGTCTGTGAGAAAAGCTTTAAAAGAAAAAGTGATCTGCTGACACACCAACGCACTCACACTGGGGAGAGGCCGTTCAGCTGCTCCGTGTGTGGGAGGGGATTCACTCGGTCATCCAGCCTACTGAAACACCAGCGAGTTCACACTGGGGAGAGGCTGTTCACCTGCTCCGTGTGTGGGAAGAGTTTCACTCGATCATCCCACCTGCTGAGACATCAGCAAGTTCACATCGGGGAGAGGCCATTCACCTGCTCCCTGTGCGGGAAGGGATTCGCTCAGTCATCCACCCTGCTGACACACCAGCGAGTTCACACTGGGGAGAGGCCATTCACCTGCTCCGTGTGTGGGAAGGAATTCACTTGTTCATCCGGCCTCAATGAACACCAACTTGTTCACACTGATAAGAGACCCTTTAAATGTTCTAACTGTGAGAAGAGCTTTAAAAGAACTTGGGATCTGCTGAGACATGAACGTATTCACACTGGGGAGAGGCCGATCACCTGCTCCGTGTGTGGGATGGGATTCACTCAGTCTTCCCACCTGCTGAGTCACCAGCGAGTTCACATGTGACTGCAGGGGATGGATTCTGCTGTTATTGCTGATGTTAATCACATCCAGGACTGAACCATGTTCATTCTGACAGTTGGGGTTTGTTTCTGATGTTAAACTCCAGCCCAGTTAAAGGGATTATGAATATTCTGTACAATTGTCAAATTAATCAGCTTTCTTTTAAACACAGTGTGTCCAGTCCTTGATATCTTGATGATAAGAGAAGCAGTTTGAGGACTCATGATGAAGTGAGTGGAATCCATCTTAGAACTGAGTTCCTCCACCATTTTAAAAGATGGATCTACAAATGTCCAACTCTGACAGGACAGAAAATTCTATTATACCACACGGTCCACTTCAATCAGGCTGAGCAGATTTCCACTACCCTTGTGTGGGAAAGAGTTTCCTGATTTCAATCCAAGACACCCTAGCTCTAAATTTAAGTTTATGTCCTCTTGTTCTGGATTCACCGACAAGAGAAAATAGTTCCCATTTCGACCCTATCGAATCCCTTTATAATTTTAAATATCTGGATCAGATCACCCCTCAACCTTTTAAACTCAAGGGAATGCAAACCAAGTTTATGCAACCGGTCCTAATAATTGAACACTTCAAGTCCCAGTGTCATTCTGGTGAATTTGCACTGTACCCCCTCCAAGGTCAATATATCCAATATGTCCCAGCACTGACTGTGTGCATAACAGGACTGAGTGTCCCAGCACTGACTGTGTGTTTAACAGGACTGAGTGTCCCAGCACTGACTGTGTGTATAACAGGACTGAGTGTCCCAGCATTGATTGTGTGTATAACAGGACTGAATGTCCCAGCACTGACTGTGTGTATAACAGGACTGAGTGTCCCAGCATTGATTGTGTGTATAACAGGACTGAATGTCCCAGCATTGATTGTGTGTATAACAGGACTGAGTGTCCCAGCACTGACTGTGTATATAACAGGACTGAGTGTCCCAGCATTGACTGCGGGTATAACAGAACTGAGTGTCCCAGCACTGACTGTGTTGATAGCAGGACAGGGTGTCCCCGCACTGAATGTGTTGATAGCAGGACAGGGTGTCCCAGCACTGAATGTGTTGATAGCAGGACAGGGTGTCCCAGCACTGAATGTGTGTATAACAGGACTGAGTGTTTCAGCACTGACTGTGTGCACAACAGGACTGAGTGTCCCAGCACTGACTGTATGGAAAAAGGACTGACTGTCCCAGCACTGACTGTGTGTATAACAGAACTGAGTGTCCCAGCACTGACTGTGTTGATAGCAGGACAGGGTGTCCCAGCAATGAATGTGTGTATAACAGAACTGAGTGTCCCAGCACTGACTGTGTTGATAGCAGGACAGGGTGTCCCAGCACTGAATGTGTGTCTCACAGGACAGAGTGTTTCAGCACTGACTGTGTGTATAACAGGACTGAGTGTCCCAGCACTGACTGTATGTATAAAAGGACTGACTGTCCCAGCACTGACTGTGTGCATAACAGAACTGAGTGTCCCAGCACTGACTGTGTGCATAACAGAACTGAGTGTCCCAGCACTGATTGTGTTGATAGCAGGACTGAGTGTCCCAGCACTGAATGTGTGTATAACAGGACTGAGTGTCCCAGCACTGAATGTGTGTATAACAGGACTGAGTGTCCCAGCAATGAATGTGTGTATAACAGCACTGAGTGTCCCAGCACTGACTGTGTGTATAACAGGACTGAGTGTCCCAGCACTGACTGTGTGCATAACAGGACTGAGTGTCCCAGCACAGAATGTGTGTATAACAGGACTGAGTGTCCCAGCACTGAATGTGTGTTTAACAGGACTGAGTGTCCCAGCACTGAATGTGTGTTTTACAGGACTGAGTGTCCCAGCACTGACTGTGTGTTTTACAGGACTGAGTGTCCCAGCATTGACTCTGTGTATAACAGAAATGAGTGTCCCAGCACTGACTGTGTGTATAACAGGACTGAGTGTCCCAGCACTGACTGTATGTATAACAGGACAGAGTGTTTCAGCACTGACTGTATGGATAACAAGACTGAGTGTCCCACCACTGACTGTGTGTATAACAGAACTGAGTGTCCCAGCACTGACTGTGTGTATAACAGGACTGAGTGTCCCAGCACTGACTGTGTGTATAACAGGACTGAGTGTCCCAGCACACTGACTGTGTGTATAACAGGACTGAGTGTCCCAGCACTGACTGTGTGTATAACAGGATTGAGTGTCCCAGCACTGACTGTGCGCAGAGTGTAGATGGTGTGTGGGAGGAGATAAATGGGTGGGTTCGATTCCATGAGAGGTTGGAGTGACATGGGGTTGTCGGTGGAGAATAAATCGGTTGGAGGAGGTTACAGAGATATGGAGAGGGCGAGGACCATGGAGGGATTTGAAAACGAGGACGAGGGTCTTAAAATCGAAGCTTTGTCGGACCGGGTGCCAGTGCAGTAAAACATGAACAGAAACTTACGGTTCACTGCCCGGCAGACAGGTGGAGAAGACATTGATGTCCGCGGGGGAACAGTCAGGGTCACAGCAGCAGTTGAGGTCTCAGACTCCGCCAGTCAGGTCACAGGTACAAATGGGAACGGCTAGAACAAGACACACAGTGAGATCTTACAACAGAGCACGGACGCTCTCAAAGACCACCTCCCTCCCTTGTCTGAATCCACGATCACCGTCTTCACCATCTCCCAAAATCAATCTGCAGACTTATCCTCCCACTGCTTTCTACTCACCGAATTACAGCTTCCAGATACCCAGCACAACCCACTTAATAAATAATAATAATTATGCGGATAGAATAGAGAAGCTGGGATTATTCTTTTCGGAGCAGAGAAGGTTCAGGGGAGATTTACTCGAATGGTACCGGGGATGAGGGACTTCAGTTCCCGGGAGAGACTGGAGAAGCTGGGATTGTTCTCCTTGGAGCAGAGACGGTTTCGGGGAGATTTAAAAGAGAGGTTGAAAATGAGGAGGCGTTTTGATGGAGTCGATGGGGAGAAACTGTTGTCACTGGCGGGAGGGTCGGTAACCAGAGGACACAGATTGAAGGGAATTGCGAAAAGAGCCAGAGGGAGATGAGGAGAATGTTTTTAGGCAGCGAGTTGTTCTGATCTGGAATTCACTGCCTGAAAGGGCGGTGGGAGCAGATTCAATAATAACTTTCAAAAGGGAATCGGGTCAATCCTTGAAGGGCGGAAATTTGCGGGACTGTGGGGAAAGAGCAGGGGGGAGTGGGACTAATGGGATCGCTCTTTCACAGGGCCGGCACAGGCGCGATGGGCCGAGCGGCCTCTTTCAAAGAGCCAGGAGAGGCGCGATGGGCCGAGCGGCCTCTTTCACAGAGCCGGCACAGGCGCGATGGGCCGAGCGGCCTCTTTCACAGAGCCGGCACAGGCGCGATGGGCCGAGCGGCCTCTTTCACAGGGCGGGCACAGGCGCGATGGGCCGAGCGGCCTCTCTCTGTGCTGTTTGATTCTCGCTCACTTTTGGGCTCCGACCCACGGCCCGTTTGACGGGGAGGCGGGAGAGTGACTCCCCCCCGAGCCCAGCTCGACACCGGCCGCTGACAGAGTGGAGATTCACGGGGCCCGCAGGAGGCCCCGAGTAACTTCCCCCGTCACCCCACCCTCCCCTCTCAGCCCACTCCCGGGTGCGGGCCCTCCCTCTGTCGGCCTCGCCCCCGCCCACAGCACCGCCCGCCCGCCATCATCTTCCCGGCGCCGGCCTGTTGCTGAGGGAACGCGGCACAGGAACCGCGCGGCGCATGTGCGGCATCCCTCTGGCCCGAGCGGCACATACGCCTCGTGACGTCAGCGCGCAAAGGTGAGTGACGCTTCAGAGTGTCACGTGGTGGAAGGTGTCAGCCCAGGAGACGGGGGGAGGAGAGAGCTGTCAATCAAAGGGCCCGGATTCAGCACTCACTGCGCACAGGGTTTGGAGAATTTGTTTAAAATGCAAAATGTGCAAGAATGAAAGAAAATTAGAAATGTACCAAAAAGGGAAAAAAAAACTGCAAATACAATAATCTGAATTTAAAACAGAAATGTCTAAACTCACATAAGGCTGATGGTCTGGGTCCTCCCGCCACTATTAGTCGTCTCTCCCTGGGGCATAGGATGAGCAGAATGCTTGAATGTACCTTTTTTTAATGCAGATGTATGGAATGGACCAGCGAGGGAGACTGTGGGGCCTGATTGTATCAGCAATTTCCAGAGAGTTGGCGAAGTACCTGATAGTGGTACCTTGGGATACGACAGCCTCGAAATTTAAAATTATTTTGGTACATGTGCACTCGCTTTTTGTGATTGGTGTACCTGGACACTTAAACCCCTTTGCTCCTCTACAGTCCCTAGTTTCTCACCATCAAGAAAATTCTCCTAATTCTCACTTGGTGCCAAGTGAATGTACAGAAGGCCGGTGTTTATGCTCTGCATGAGCCTCCTGTCACCCTTCTTCATCTAACCCTAACAGCATATCTTTCTATTCCTTGGGATATGACAGCCTCGAAATTGGGATCTTCAATGTTGTTTTTGATACATGTGCACTAGATTTCCAAACTTCGCCAGTAAAAGTAATGGACTTTTACTGATTGGTGCACCTGGACACCAAAGCCCCTTTGCTCCTCGACAGTCCCAATAGATGCTCTTTGTATTACTCCCCGCATCTTTACAGTCTGGCAGTGTTTACTCTCTTGACTGTCCAATAACAACAGAGACGGCGAGACTGGAACTTTTTTTTGTATTTCAAAATATAGTTTATTTCATAAAATTTATGGATGCACACAGTTCAATGTAAATATCAGTTACAATTCAAAATAATCAATACAGATTGTGCACACGACGATTCCATTTTTACAATTCAACACACAGTATATATTTTCTCGGACATGATGTACAATACAAGGTGAAATAGCCTTACACAGTGGCCTTTCCCCATAGAGCCTTTGCCTGGGCCGCACCTCGCTTCAGTGTGTCCCACTGCTGTCGGGGGTGAACCCCTCTTCGACTCCATGGTATAGGGATCCTGTCTCTGTGGATGGGGGTTATCACCTTTTACCCGAATACATGGATCCATTCGCCCACATTCATGTTAGTGTTTGGCAAACACTGTCTGATGTCTTTCACACACCTGTAGAAGCTTGGGGTCAGAGACGTAGGGGGTAATTTCGCCTTCACTGCTTGGGCGGTAAACTGAGGGAGCAGAAATTAAAATCGGGCCGGTTCTTTCAGCGGGGGGTTGGGGGGGGCGGCGGTGATCCACTCCATCGGTTCAGCCCCCAGCGATGGTGAAAATTTCCCTCCACGTGTTGTGAACCGGTGCAGTTTGAGACAATGGACCAGCTTGTGGTCTTCGAAGATTGATATTAGGGCGGAGGTCAGGAAAGGTGTGGCCGATTTTAACTATCCCCGCCTGGCGGAAATGGGGTGGTAGAGGCGAGTAAATGGTGTCAGGTCACTTACCGCCCCTTTAACGTTGGAGTTCCTGCCTCCACCACCGTGGGTCGGGTCCTGAGAAGAGCGGCCGGAGCAACACCCACCTGTTTCCGGGTCAGACCACGTGTAATATGTAAATCAGAGTATTGTGACGTATCTGGGACAGTATTTAAATTTGGTGACGAATGGGAGGAGGAGCCGCCCTATCGATGGGCATTGAGTGATCCAGAACACTGAGAAGTTTATTTTTAACTTATATTTTTTGGAGTAAGGATGAGCATTAGAGCTTTCCCTTGGCCTGCTGCGGCCGTGAGAAATCTCCCGGCCCCTGATCATCTCAGAAATATATCAGGAGGTTTCCTCATAGATCTGTGTAACCAGGCCCAGCCTCATGTCCAATTAAACTCCCTGCAGTGAGTAAACATTGCTGAACAGCAGCTCACAGAGGAAACGATCTCCGGAACTCCCCACTGGAATTTGAAATTACATTAATATTTTACCAGTCAGTAACGGTCCGGGTGTTGGTCCATTATTATTCTGTTCTGGTCAAAACAAATGTCCCAATGAACAGGACGCTGTCTGACCCTGACAGCTCACCCTCAGTCCATCCCACCGGGCAGTCTGTATGATGGGAAATAATCATCAATCGAAAAGGAGGATTTGATTTTATTCATTTCAGGATTAAACATTTAATATTGAAATCATATTATTTCCAGACTAATAACAGCAAATAATTTCATGTTAGAATCACATCTTGTATCATTTCACAAACACCGCATTTGTCGGGTAAAATATAATTCCTGTCTGCTTTTTTCCAAATTTATTTCAAGTATTCGATTGATATCAGTTACTTTAGTGAACTCATTGATGTCAATAGATAGTAAAATCAGGCGCGGTGAATAACGGGCGCCCGATCCGCTACCGCCCGTCTTAGGCCACCGCCAAACGTGAAACTCTAATTGACTCTAATTAACTTTTTATTTAATTTCGGATGGAAAGACTTCAGACGTTTCTATGATTTAACTAATGTAACAATTAGATTCAGTGGGTATTTCACCCCGTTCTTCAGCTCCTCTCTGAATTTAGTCTGGGTCACAGCATAAATACACGTGTTGGTGCAGGAACTGAGAAGTTGAAGCTTGAATCCGGCTGACTCAATGTCACTGACCGTATAGAACTGGGCGTCTGTTATACGCAGAGAGATAACATAAAAAACTCCAGTGCTCCATAACAATATAAAACTGCCTGATATACTGAAGAGTAAAATGATCGATTTCCTTCGGTTCTCCATCTCTGGGTCCTTGTGATTCTCTCCATTGCTGCGGCCCCGGAGTCCCCTGCGGACTCTACTGGCCGCTAAAATGTGCCTGGCGGTGAGAACATTGAAAAGCAAAATCAGAATGAATGGGAGACAAGGCATTAACACAAGATTAAACAAGTCAAAAGCTGCCCATGCGGGTGAAGTGAAAAAGGTCGGTTTAAAGACACAACCCCGGGGTATATTGTCCATTATATATTCCGGGTCAAATACGAAGTACCAGGGAATGTTCAGTAAACAGCTCAGCGCACTCACCACCCCGATAACAACAGCCGCCGTTTTCTCGGTGCAATATTTTGTTTTCAGCTTCTGACAACAAATGGCCACAAATCGATCAAAGGTGAAAGCGACAGTGAACCAGACAGAGGCCGCCGTGTTAATTAAACTCAGTATTTCAATGAGACGACACACGGGGGTAATGTTCAAGAATAAAACTGGGAAATAAATCTCAACAATGCGCCACATTATGACATCAGTGATAACGACCAGGAGATCGGCCGCCGCCATTCCCACCAGGTAGCGAGTGATACATTTGGAGAGTCCGCACTTTCCTCTGGACAGGATCACAATCGCCACCAAGTTAACTGTAAGAGAGAGAAACGGAAGGAGAGAAATTACTGATCAGACCTGGAGACAAGGCGGCAGTGTGACAGGATCTGGTGTAAAATTTCCAGCTTTGTTGCTGCATCAAACGGTGGAAACTGATTCACTGACCTGGGCAGCGCTTTCGGACAGATAAATGTTTTTAAACACAATGATCAATAATGAATTGGGAAATTGATACAGAGAGTGAATAAAGTGAGCACCAGATCCACTGGAAGGGCCGAGTGAGGGGGCAGTGCCAGTGGGGAAGGGAGGAGGGATTTAAACACCGGGATTCCAACAGGTTAAATCCGGATTTGGGCTCCAGATGGACGGGAAAGTGAGCGAGGGACGAGAAGGTGAGGGGACAGGGGGAGGTTTGTTGCTCTGGGTGGAGAGAGCCGACTGGAGCTGGCACAAAACGGGAAAGACCAAGATCCGTGGGGGTGAGTTTGAGGCTTCGGATTGGATTAGAAGAGGCAACTGGAGGCCGAGCGAGCGAGTGCGTTTGGGCGGGAGACCAAGGAAAAGGACATGTATGAGCTGGAGGGGAATCAATAGCTGATAGTTTGGGAAAGCGAATGAACTGAGGGAACGGATGAGGAAATGGAGGATTCGATGCCGTGGGAGGAGAGGCTGGGATTCACAGGGAGAGACTGCAGGAGGGTGTTGGAGGAAATCTAATCTAAAGGTCCAGCTCACACAATCCAATTAATGAATTCAACCATTAATTTCTTTGGTTATTGGTGTCAATGAACTGTTCGTTGGTTACATAATGTGTTCAATAAATTTACTTTGCATATTCAACTAAAATTACATTAAAACACAATCATTGAATTCGCCTCGTTCTTTATTGAATAAAACTGACACATAGCTTCTGGAATACAATATCCCCATAATTCAAAGCGATAAAGAAATCACTGATCCTATTCTTTAAATACATTTCAATTATGTTTATGAATTCAATCAGTAAACAAGTAAAAGGAACATTCACATAAACAGAACTAGGAGCTGATAGTGATAAACACACCAGGAGAGAGTACAATAAAACTCTCACAATCTGACAACATCCTGATAAAAAATTCAAGTCACATTTCCACTTCATAATTGTACTGGAAGTTTCAACAGTTCATTCCGATGAATTATTCACACCGCTGCTGCTCTCTCTCTCTCTCCCCTCTTTCTCCTTCTCTGACTGTGTATCTCTCTCCTTGTCTCTCTTTTTCTATTGTTCCTTCTCCCCCTATCTCTCGTTTTCCTGCTCAGTTTCTTTCTCAATCGCTCCTCTCTATTTCTCCGCACTCTCTCTACTCTCTTCCTCAATGCCCCTTTTCACATCCGAGTAAATCCGAACATCCTGCGCCTGCTTTCCCTTCACCAGCCCCGTGTTCAAACGATTTTGTTCTTAGTGTCAGTTTGTTAAATGGTGAAGCCTCTGTGAACAGTTTAATGTTTCTACAGATCATCCAAATCTCCACCTGTTCACCTGCACTGTTCACTTCACCTACAATGCATGGAATAAACAGAATTGAAACCCTCTTCCAGACACACCTCACAATGATTGAAATTCCTTCTCCTGTAATTATAAAGTACAGCGTTAGATGGCGGCATTGTTCAATGAACAAAACGCCGACATCACCGCTGCAAACGCCGACATCACCGCTGCCACTGATAATCCACGGATAAATAGAAAGGCTCCTGATTCCAACAGATAAAGTGCAAACTGATACAACATAACCTCAAAACATTGCATTTTACAGTGAATTCATCGACAGTGAAGCAGAGAATGAGATGTGAAAGAATCAGCAACAAACTCAGTTCAGTAGCCAGACATCTGAAGCGGTGTCAGATACACACACAATGAAATTATCTTTCATAACAGTGATAACCAATAATACATTGAAATCCCTGTTAAACCGTACCATGTTATCGGGGAGGGAGGACATTGCGCCGCCTCCTTGTGACACCGTGACCGTGAGCTGTCTCATTATCAATCACTGAAAACACATTGATGACAAAATATTCCAGGACAGGTTAGTTCCACAACATGAAACTGTGAACAACTCCTGATGGTCTGAGACCAGCTCTTAGCCCAGACACCTGATTCCAATACATTCAGTACAGAGAATAATCCAGTAACAATGCCAGGGTTAGATATACAAGATCATAAGGCATACAATGCAGCTGCTATAAGACAACAATAGCAGAGACTTAGGACAATCGATCAACTGATAGAACAGAACAGTCCACTGTGTAATACACGATGGGAGAAAAATAATGCCAAGTACAGCAGCAGAGTTAATACCGATTTAGACCATGAACAGCTGAGATAATGGCTTACCTGGAACTCCAACGGCTGCAAGGACAGGATAATAAATACATTCTATCTGATACATTATTGAATATCCCATTTCTGTGAGAAGCAGTAATGTCTGTTGGCCTGGAAACCGCAGCTCCGGCAGGCACTCTGTGTGGATTCATTACAGCGATCCCTGATTTATACAGGGGGTAAATCTCCACTGACACGGTTATACCCCTGATCATTGCTATTAGTTACAGTCATTTGAACAAACAAATTTCTTCAGCAGCTTTGCCCAAATGTAAGTGATGACGTGGATATATCACAAACATCTCAAAGTTCAGAACCTTGTCTTAATGAGACCTCTCTCAGGAATAAAGTTAAAAGCTGTGCTCAGAAAGGACTGGTCCAACAATGAGCGGCTCCATTTACAGTTTTCATATAATTGTATTGACCATGTTCACTCCTGCCGATTCAATTATAAATTTTACAGATTTCTCCACAATGTGCATTGAATCCAGGGACACAAGTAAACCCGTTTCACTCTGTTCCTGCAGTTTCCCAGTTAAAGTATGAATTTTGAGTCTCTGACACGAAGACAGTCTCTAAAAGGGACCCCATCCTTTCAGGCAGTGGTTAACAACCCTCTGTGTAAAAAATATGCTCCACATTTCCCCTCTATTCTTTTGGCAATTATTTTAAACCTATTACCTCTGATTACCAATCCAGTTGCCAGAGTATGCAGTTTCCACTACTTGCTCTATAAAAAACCCTCATTATTTTGAACACCACTCATGGTCTCCCCTTAACCTTCTCTGATCTAAGGAGGACAATCCCAGCTTCTCCAATCCCTCCACATAACTGAAGTCACTCATCCCTGGCATCACCCTGGTAAGTCTCCTCTGTACCCTCTCCAAGGCCTTTACATCCTTCTTAAAGTGTGATGCTCAGTGCTGTACACAATACTCCAGCTGAGGCCTAACCAGTCTTTTTGTGAAGGTTTCACATGACTTCCCTATTTGTGTACTCAATGCCCCTATGTTCAAACCCATGTATCCCATACGCTTGCTTAACCACCTTATCAACTGGCTCTGCCACTTTCAAAGATTTGTGAATATGCACCCCCAGGTCCGACTGCTCTTCCACCGCCCTCAAAACAGTACATTGAGTTACATCGAAACTACAGCACTGAAACAGACCATTCGGCCCAATTGGTTTATGCCAGCTTTTATGCTCCACACGAGCCTCTTCCCTCCCTACTTCATCTAACCCTTTCAGGACACCCTATTTCTTTCTCCCTCTTGTGCTTATGTGGCTTCCCTTTAAATGCATCTACGTTATTTGTCTCAACTACTCCCTGTGGTAGCGCGTTCCACGTTCTAACCACTCTTTGGGTAAAGACGTTTCACCTGAATTCCTGGATTGATTAGAGACTATCTTACATTTATGACCTCTAATTTTCGTCTCCCTCATCATCTTAATGACCTCTATCAGGTCACCCCTCGTCTTCTCTTTTCTACAGAAAAGAGATCCATCCTGTTCAGCCTTTCTTGATAAGGATAACCTCTCAGTTTTGGCATCATCCTTGTGAATCTTTTTTGCACCATCTCCAATGCCTTTATATCCTTCCTATAATATGGCGACCAGACTGTGCACAATACTCCAAGTGTGGCCTAACCAAGGCTTCATACAGGTTTAACGTAACTTCTTTGCTTATCAATTCTATTTCTCTAGAATTGAATCCCAGTGCTTGATTTGCCTTTTTTTAACCTGCGTCGCTACTTTTCGTGATTTGTGTATTTGTGCCCCAAGATTTTATTAAAATTTCAAAGTATACTTCATTTCTTAAAATTTAAGGATATACACATTTCAATGTAAATCACAATTACCGTTCAAAACAATACAGATCGTTCACACAATGACCTCATTATTATAATTCAAATCACAGTACATATCTTCGAATACATGCTGTACAATACAATGTGAAATGGCCTTATACAGTGGCCTTTCCCCATAGAGCATTTATGTAGGCCGCACCTCATTTCATTACATCCCTCAGCACGTACTCCTGGAACTTGGAGTGTGCCAGTCGGCAACACTCGATCATGGACAGCTCCTTCAGCTGGAAGACCAGCAGGTTTCGGGCGGACCAAAGGGCCAACTTCACCGACTTGATGGTTTTCCAGAAGCAGTTGATTTCTGTCTTGGTGTGCGTCCTGGGGAACTGCCCGGAGAGCACAATGTCCTGTGTTACTGAGGTGTTGGGGATGAACCCGGACAGATAAAAATACATCTGTCTCCACATCTTCTGCACCAAGGGTCAGCCCACCAGGAGATGGACGATGGTCTCCTCCTTGCTGCAGTCTCGAGGGCAGCTCGCGGTGGTTCTGAGATTGCGTGAGTTTTGGAAGGACCGCAGTGGCAGGGCCCTTCTCACCATCATCCAGGCTACATCCTGGCGCCGGTTGGTCAGTTCTGGCAATGAGTCATTCTGCCAAATGGCATCGACCGTCTGGTCGGGGAACTGCTGGAACAGTTCCACCCTCTCCTTTACCTGCAGGACTCCCACTGTCTGGCGGCCTTGTGGTCGTCAGGATCCTCTCCACCTGGGACAGGTGGGGTTGGGGGATTCCGGTTCAGTTGGCCGAGACGTCTTGCGTCTGCTCGGCCAGCGTGGCCAGACCCAGCCTTCTCAGTGTGGGGGACAGGTAAAAACGCAGCACGTAGTGACACTTGGTGTTTGCGTACTGGGGCTCTACACATATCCCCAGGCAGCCACACAAAAAGGTGGCAATCAGCATCAGAGTAGTTTTGGGGACAGTCTTCCCCCCTTTGTCTGGGGTCTTGGACGTGGTGTCCCTGCGGACAAGTTCTGCCTTGGACCTCGAGACAAAGTGCAAGATAGCTCGGGTGACTGTGACGGCGGATCAGCGGGGTATGGGCCACACCCTGGCCACGTGGAGCAAAACTGCGAGTACCTCACACCTTATCACCAGGTCCCTGCCGGTTATGGAGAGGGAGAGCCCCACCTACATAACAAGCTTCTGTTTGGACTTGGCGACCCGCTCTCCCCGTTTCATGGTGCAGGCCAGGGACCCCCCGAACCACATGCCCAGCACTTTCATATAGTCGAACCTAACAGTGAAGGGGACAAAGGACTTGGCCTCCACTTGCCAAATAACATGGCCTCGCTTTTATTTCGGTTCACTCTAGCCCCCGAGGGCAGCTCGAAACGGTCGCAGATGCCCATCAGTCTGTGAACCGACCGCTGATCAGAGCAGAAGACGGTGACGTCGTCCATGTAGCGGAAACCTTTAACCTGAGAGCCTCCACTGCCTGGGATCGTCACCAACCCCACCCCCCCCTCCCCCATGCCTGCGACCTTCCTGATGGATGCAGCAAACGGATCGATACAACACACAAACAAGACCACAGAGAGAAACAGCCCTGCCTGACTCCAGATGTGAATGGAAAGCTCTCGGACTCCCAACCATTGATTAGCACTGCGCTATAGATTTCTGTGTAGAGCGGTCGGATCCAATCGCAGATTGCCTCCTCAAACTACATTTTAAAGAGCACGTCCATCATGTACATGTGGGATATTCAGTCGAAGTCCTTCTGCTGGTCCAGGCTGATGAGCCAGGTGTTCACCCCGCATCCTGCACGTAGGCGATCGTATCACTGAGTAGTGCCAGGCTATCAGGCATCTTCCTGCCAGGTACAGTACAGGTATGATCCGGGTGGATCAGCAGCTCCAGAGCAGAACCGGTTGGGAGGACCTCAGACAGAATCTTGTAGTCAACATTTAGCATGGAAACGGGTGCCTAATTTCTGATTTCTTCCCTCTCGCCCTTCCGCTTGTAGATGAGGATGATGATGCCTTTCCTCATGGACTCTGACATGTTGCCTGTCAGAAGCATACCCCCGGACACTTCCACTTCTTTGAAACTGGAAATAATCTACCACCTGGCATACCCACCTTGGATGGTCTCATAAAATGAGAACAATCAGTTCTTCTTTCCCTGTTTAAAAAAGCATTTTATCTGGGGATATCGCTCAGTGGTGGAGCGCAAGGTCCTGTGTTCAATCCCCAGCATCTCCAAAAAAAGTTTCAACAGAATTACGCACGGAAAGGCGAATCGCGCTTTCTGAGCGCAGCGAGTTCCAACTTCTGAGGCTCCACAAGCATGAAATTGCCCCGGAGCAGGACTTCATCTCACGGTCTCCTCAGCAGCTCAGCTCATCGCCGCCGCCGACTGACTGGAATGTGTGACAGTGCAATGTCGATCGAGCAGTCCCAGCTCTTGTTTGACACTGTGTCATTCATCCATCTCACTTTATGATTCAGAGGTTGGATGTCAACCTCGTCACTGACGATTGGCAATTGTATTTTTTTATTTCCGCTGACTTTTTTTTTGGAAAGTTCAAAGTAAAGAGGAGCAGAAACCCCGTGAACTGAAACGGAGCTTGAACATTTGGAGCACGTGTGAGGACTGGGCCTCTCGTTGTCCGGGAGAGACAGAGCGGAAAGCCCACTTTTTTATTCTAAAGTTGAAGCGTTTTTTCCCGAGGGGATGTAGCTCAGTGGAAGAGCGCATGCTTTGCATGTATGAGGTCCCGGGTTCAATCCCCGACATCTCCAAACGCTTTATGTTTCGAATTTTGAAAAGGCCCTCTTGTCCTCACCTCACCTTCACACACAAGGACAGGAAAGGGTTTCTTCACCTCGAGAAAAACCGAACGCTCTGCACACGATAAAATTCAATGGAAGCACGCACGCGCTTTTGAAATGGCTCCCATCCGGGGCTGGAGAGCGGGCCCAGTAATAATAACAGAGAAAATAGGATCACGAGTCGGATATGCAGCCCTTCGAGCCAGCTCCGCCATTGGATATGATCATGGCTGATCCTCTATCTCAATCCCCCATATTCCCGCTCTCTCTCAATACCCCTTGATGCCTTCTGTGTCTGGAAATCCATCTATCGCCTTCTTAAGCAGATTCAGTGACTTGGCCTCCACAGCCTTCCGTGGGACAGAATTCCACAGGTTCACCACCCTCTGAGTGAAAAAATAGATTATTCCCAGTTTCACAGATCGGGGAGGAGCAGCGGACAGGCGTTCAGACTACACAGAGGTAGGAATAGGGTGGGAGAGGGGGAGAGTCTCCTTTGGATGTGCTGTCACCATCCTCCCGATTTCAGGGCACATTTTTCGAACGCTCCCGTTATCAGTCACTTTGCTTACGGTTGGACGGGACTAGAAATCCTCAGACACATTGTGACAGAGGCCGGCAAGAATATTTCAATTCCCTGAGCTTCAGAGGAGGGTAAGGTGAGATACAGACAGCATTGAGGATAATTTCGCTGCAGACGGATGCAGGACTTGCCCCAGGTGTGGTTTTGTGTTTAACGATCACTTCACTGAAAACACCTTGACGGTCTGGGGCTACAGACGGACATGATGGTCAGGAAAAGACCAGTTGGTTCATCAATCCTGCCCCACATGCCTGGAGCATCGTGACCAGACACATCCTACCGACACCACCCGCCCCTCCCACCGGAAACATGTAATCTCCTGGGAGCGGCGACAAACTAGAAACAAATCCAGCGCCAATAAGGAGGGGAAATTCTGGGAAATTCCTCCCCGAATCTCTCAGGCGATCGAATCGAGTTCAGTGGATCACACTGACCATGTGTAGGTTAACTGTAAAACCACTCACCTTCTATATGATGCGATCTCTGCCTCAGTCAAGAACTGGTCAAGATCCATCCAGAAGGCAAAGAGAGAGTCAACACCCACCACACCAGCCTGCACTGCATTCCAGAGACTCAGTACTCTCTGGGAAAAGAAGAACCGCCGAACATCCAGACTATTCCTACCTCTGTGTAGTCTGAACGCCTGTCCGCTGCTCCTCCCCGATCTGTGAAACTGGGAATAATCTATTTCTTCACTCAGAGGGTGGTGAACGTGTCGAATTCTCCACCATAGGATACTGTGGAGGCCAAGTCACTGAATATATTTAAGAAAGACAGATTTGTACACACAGAAGGCAACAAAGCGTATGGAGAGAGAGCGGAAATGTGGTATTGAGATAGAGGATCAGCCATGATCATATATAATGGCGGAGCAGGCTCGAAGGGCCCAATGGCCGACTCGTGATCCTATTTTCTCTGTTATTATTTCTGGGCTCGCTCTCCAGCCCCGGGATGGGAGCCATTTCAAAGGCGCGTGCGTGCTTCCATTGAATTTTATCGTGTGCAGAGCGTTCGGTTTTTCTCGAGGTGAAGAAACCCTTTCCTGTCCTTGTGTGTGAAGGTGAGGTGAGGACAAGAGGGTCTTTTCAAAATTCGAAACATAAAGCGTTTGGAGATGCCGGGGATTGAACCCGGGACCTCATACATGCAAAGCATGCGCTCTTCCAGTGAGCTACATCCCCTACCCACAACTACTTCAAATTTAGAATAACAAAAGTGGGCTTCCCGCTCTGTCTCTCCCGGACAACGCGATGCCCAGTCGTCACACGTGCTCACAATGTTCAACCTCTGCTTCAGTTCACGGGGTTTCTGCTCCTCTTTACTTTGAACTTTCCAAAAACAATGTCAGCGGAAATAAAAAATATATATAATTGCCACTACTCAGTGACGAGGGTCACATCCAAATTCTGAATCATAAAGTGAGATGGATGAATGACACAGCGTCAAACAAGAGCTGGGACTGCTCGCTCGACATTGCACTGTCACACATTCCAGTCAGTCGGCGGCTGCTATGAGCTGAGCTGCTGAGGGGACCGTGAGATGAAGTCCTGCTCCGGGATAATTTAATGCTTGTGGAGCCTCAAAAGTTGGAACTCGCTGCGCTTCGAAAGCGCGATTCGCCTTTCCGTGCGTCATTCTGATGAAAAATATTTTTGGAGATGCTGGGGATTGAACCCAGGACCTCATACATGCGAAGCATGCGCTCTACCACTGAGCTACATCCCCACACAAGAAATCAGTCTAACCAGGGAAAGAAGAGCTGATGCATTCCAGAGACTCACTACTCTCTGGGAAATGAAGATCCGACTAACATCCAGCCTGTTCTTACCTCTGTGTCGTCTAAACGCCTGTCCCGTGCTCCGCCCCAATCTTTGAAACTGCAAATAATCTATCACGTTGCAGATCCACCTTGGACGGGCTCAGAAAATGAGAACGGTCAGTTCTTCTTTCCTTGGTTAGCTATTTATTGCATATGGGGATGTAGCTCAGTGGTAGAGCGCATGCTTCGCATGTATGAGGTCCTGGGTTCAATCCCCAGCATCTCCAAATAATCTTTTTTCATCAGAATTACGCACGGAAAGGCGAATCGCGCTTTCTGAGCACAGCAAGTTCCAACTTCTGAGGCTCCACAATTGTCCCGTCGCAGGAATTCATCTCACGGTCCCCTCAGCAGCTCAGCTCACAGCAGCCGCCGACTGACCGGAATGTGTGACGGTGCAATGTCGAGCGAGCAGTCCCAGCTCTTGTTTGACACTGTGTTATTCATCCATCTCACTTTATGATTCAGAGGTTGGATGTCAGCCTCGTCACTGACTATTGGCAATTGTATTTTTTTAAATTCCGCTGACTTTTTTTTTTGGAAGGTTCAAAGTAAAGAGGAGCAGAAACCCCGTGAACTGAAGCAGAGGTTGAACATGGTGAGCACGTGGAACGACTGGGCATCGCATTGTCCGGGAGAGACAGAGCGGAAAGCCCACTTTTACTCTAAAGTGGAGGGCTTGTGCCCGTGGGGATGTAGCTCAGTGGAAGAGCGCATGCTTTGCATGTATGAGGTCCCGGGTTCAATCCCCGGTATCTCCAAACACTTTATATTTCGAATTTTGAAAAGACCCTCTTGTCCTCACCTCACCTTCACACACAATGACAGGAAAGGGTTTCTTCACCTCGAGGAAAACCGAACGCTCTGCACACGATAAAATTCAATGGAAGCACGCACGCGCCTTTGAAATGGCTCCCATTCCGGGGCTGGAGAGCGGGCCCAGTGATAAGAACAGAGAAAATAGGATCACGAGTCGGCCATTGGGCCCTCCGAGCCTGCTCCGCCGTTATATATGATCATGGCTGATCCTCTTTCTCAATTCCACATTCCCGCTCTCTCTCCATACTCTTTGATGCATTCTGTGTGTGGAAATCTGTCGTTCTTAAATATATTCAGTGACTTGGCCTCCACAGCCTTCTGTGGTCGAGAATTCCACAGGTTCACCACCCTCTGAGTGAAGAAATAGATTATTCCCAGTTTCACAGATCGGGGAGGAGCAGCGGACAGGCGTTCAGACTACACAGAGGTAGGAATAGTCTGGATGTGAGGCGGTTCTTCATTTCCCAGAGAGTACTGAGTCTCTGGAATGCATTGCCGGCTGGTGTGGTGGGTGCTGACTCTCTCTTTGCCTTCTGGATGGATCTGGACCAGTTCTTGACTGAGGCAGAGATCGCATCATATAGAAGGTGAGTGGTTTTACAGTTAACCCACGCATGATCAGTGTGATCCACTGAACTCGATTCGATCGCCTGAGGGAGTCGGGGAGGAATTTCCCAGAATTTCCCCTCCTTATTGGCGCTGGATTTGTTTCTAGTTTGTCGCCGCGCCCAGGAGATTACATGTTTCCGGTGGGTGGGGCGGGTGGTGTCGGTAGGAAGTGTCTGGTCACGATGCTCTAGGCATGTGGGGCAGGATTGATGAACCAACTGGTCTTTTCCTGACCATTATATCCGTTTGTAACTCCAGATCGTCAAGATGTTTTCAGTGAAGTGATCGTTAAACACAAAATCACACCTGGGGCAAGTCCTGCATCCGTCTATAGTGAAATTATCCTCAATGCTGTCTGTGCCTCACCTTACCCTCCTCTCAAGCTCAGGGACTCGAAATATTTTTGCCGGCCTCTACCACAATGTGCCTGAGCATTTCCAGTCCTGTCCAACCGTAAGCAAAGTGACTGATAACGGGAGCGTTCGAAAAATGTGCCCTGAAATCGGGAGGATGGTTACAGCACAGCCAAAGGAGTCTCTCCCCCTCTCCCAGCCTTTCTTCTCACGTGGCAGACCCACCTTGGGTGGTCTCATTAAATGAGAACAATCAGCTCTTCTTTCCCTGGTTAGACTGAATTTTCATTTGGGAATGTTGCTCAGTGGTGGAGCGTATGCTTCTGCATGTATGAGAAAGTGGGTTTAATCCCCAGCATCTCCAGCAACATTTTTCATCAGAAGTCCGCACGGTAAGGCGTATCGCGCTTTCTGAGCGCAGCGAGTTCCAACTTCTGAGGCTCCACAAGCATTAAATTGTCTCGGAGCAGGACTTCATCTCACGGTCCCCTCAGCAGCTCAGCTCACAGCAGCCGCCGACATGACTGGAATGTGTGACGCTGCAATGTCGAGCGAGCAGTCCCAGCTCTTGTTTGACGTTGTGTCATTCATCCATCTCACTTTATGATTCAGAGGTTGGATGTCAGCCTCGTCACTGACTATTGGCAATTGTATTTTTTTATTTCCGCTGACTTTTTTTTTGGAAAGTTCGAAGTAAAGAGGAGGAGAAACCCCGTGAACTGAAGCAGAGGTTGAACATTGTGAGCACGTGGAACGACTGGGCATCGCGTTGTCCGGGAGAGACAGAGCGGAAAGCCCACTTTTTATTCGAAAGTGGAGGGCTTTTTTGCGTGGGGATGTAGCTCAGTGGAAGAGCGCATGCTTTGCATATATGAGGTCCCGGGTTCAATCCCCGGCATCTCCAAACGCTTTATGTTTCGAATTTTGAAAAGACCCTCTTGTCCTCACCTCACCTTCACACACAAGGACAGGAAAGGGTTTCTTCACCTCGAGAAAAACCGAACGCTCTGCACACGATAAAATTCAATGGAAACACGCCCTTCGAGCCTGCTCCGCCATTATATATGATCATGGCTGATCCTCTATCTCAATACCATATTCCCGCTCCCTCCCCAAACCCCTTGATGCCTTCTGTGTGTCGAAATCTCTCTTTCTTAAATATATTCTGTGACTTGGCCTCCACAGCCTTCTGTGATAGAGAATTCCACAGGTTCACCACCCTCTGAGTGAAGAAATAGATTATTTCCAGTTTCACAGATCGGGGAGGAGCAGCGGACAGGTGTTCAGACTACACAGAGGTAGGAATAGTCTGGATGTTAGGCGGTTCTTCCTTTCCCAGAGAGTACTGAGTCAAGGAATGCATTGCCGGCTGGTGTGGTAGGTGCTGACTCTCTCTTTGCCTTCTGGATGGATCTGGACCAGTTCTTGACTGGTGCAGAGATCGCATCACATAGAAGGTGAGTGGTTCTACAGTTAAACTACACATGGTCAGTGTGATCCACTGAACTCGATTCTATCGCCTGAGAGATTCGGGGAGGAATTTCCCAGAATTTCCCCTCCTTCTTGGCGCTGGATTTGTTTCTAGTTTGTCGCCGCTCCCAGGAGATTACATGTTTCCGGTGGGAGGGGCGGGTGGTGTCGGTAGGATGTGTCTGGTCACGATGCTCCAGGCATGTGGGGCAGGATTGATGAACCAACTGGTCTTTTCCTGACCATCATGTCCGTCTGTAGCCCCAGACCGTCAAGGTGTTTTCAGTGAAGTGATCGTTAAACACAAAACCACACCTGGGGCAAGTCCTGCATACGTCTGTAGTGAAATTATCCTCAATGCTGTCTGTGTCTCACCTTACCCTCCTCTGAAGCTCAGGGACTTGAAATATTCTTGCCGGCCTCTGCCACAATGTGTCTGAGGATTTCTAGTCCCGTCCAACCGTAAGCAAAGTGAGTGATAACGGGAGCGTTCGAAAAATGTGCCCTGAAATCGGGAGGATGGTGACAGCACAGTCCAAAGGAGACTCTCCCCCTCTCCCACCCTATTCCTCCCTCTGTGTAGTCTGAACGCCTGTCCGCTGCTCCTCCCCGATCTGTGAAACTGGGAATAATCTATTTTTTTACTCAGATGGTGGTGAAGCTGTGGAATTCTGGCCCACAGAAGGCTGTGGAGGCCAAGTCACTGAATATACTTGAGAAGGCGATAGATGGATTTCCAGACACAGAAGGCATCAAGGGGTATTGAGAGAGAGCGGGAATCTGGGGTATTGAGATCGAGAATCAGCCATGATCATATCCAATGGCGGAACTGGCTCGAAGGGCCGAATGTCCGACTCGTGATCCTATTTTCTCTTATTATTCCTGGGCCCGCTCTCCAGCCCCGGGATGGGAGCCATTTCAAAAGCGCGTGCGTGCTTCCATTGAATTTTATCGTGTGCAGAGCGTTCGGTTTTTCTCGAGGTGAAGAAACCCTTTCCTGTCCTTGTGTGTGAAGGTGAGGTGAGGACAAGAGGCTCTTTTCAAAATTCGAAACATAAAGCGTTTGGAGATGCCGGGGATTGAACCCGGGACCTCATACATGCAAAGCATGCGCTCTTCCACTGAGCTACATCCCCTCAGGAAAAAACGCTTCAACTTTAGAATAAAAAAGTGGGCTTTCCGCTCTGTCTCTCCCGGACGAGAGGCCCAGTCCTCACACGTGCTCCAAATGTTCAACCTCTGCTTCAGTTCACGGGGTATCTGCTCCTCTTTACTTTGAACTTTCCAAAAAAAAAGTCAGCGGAAATAAAAAAAATACAATTGCCAATAGCCAGTGACGAGGTTGACATCCAACCTCTGAATCATAAAGTGAGATGGATGAATGACACAGTGTCAAACAAGAGCTGGGACTGCTCGCTCGACATTGCACTGTCACACATTCCAGTCAGTCGGCGGCGGCGATGAGCTGAGCTGCTGAGGAGACCGTGAGATGAAGTCCTGCTCCGTGGCAATTTAATGCTTGTGGAGCCTCAGAAGTGGAACTCGCTGCGCTCAGAAAGCGCGATTCGCCTTTCCGTGCGTAATTCTGTTGAAACTTTTTTTGGAGATGCTGGGGATTGAACACAGGACCTTGCGCTCCACCACTGAGCGATATCCCCAGATAAAATGCTTTTTTGAACAGGGAAAGAAGAACTGATTGTTCTCATTTTATGAGACCATCCAAGGTGGGTATGCCAGGTGGTAGATTATTTCCAGTTTCAAAGAAGTGGAAGTGTCCGGGGGTATGCTTCTGACAGGCAACATGTCAGAGTCCATGAGGAAAGGCATCATCATCCTCATCTACAAGCGGAAGGGCGAGAGGGAAGAAATCAGAAATTAGGCACCCGTTTCCATGCTAAATGTTGACTACAAGATTCTGTCTGAGGTCCTCCCAACCGGCTCTGCTCTGGAGCTGCTGATCCACCCGGATCAAACCTGTACTGTACCTGGCAGGAAGATGCCTGATAGCCTGGCACGACTCAGTGATACGATCGCCTACGTGCAGGATGCGGGGTGAACACCTGGCTCATCAGCCTGGACCAGCAGAAGGACTTCGACTGAATATCCCACATGTACATGATGGACGTGCTCTTTAAAATGTAGTTTGAGGAGGCAATCTGCGATTGGATCCGACCGCTCTACACGGAAATCTATAGCGCAGTCCTAATCAATGGTTGGGAGTCCGAGAGCTTTCCATTCACATCTGGAGTCAGGCAGGGCTGTTTCTCTCTGTGGTCTTGTTTGTGTGTTGTATCGATCCGTTTGCTGCATCCATCAGGAAGGTCGCAGGCATGGGGGAGGGGGGGGTGGGGTTGGTGACGATCCCAGGCAGTGGAGGCTCTCAGGTTAAAGGTTTCCGCTACATGGACGACGTCACCGTCTTCTGCTCTGATCAGCGGTCGGTTCACAGACTGATGGGCATCTGCGACCGTTTCGAGCTGCCCTCGGGGGCTAGAGTGAACCGAAATAAAAGCGAGGCCATGTTATTTGGCAAGTGGAGGCCAAGTCCTTTGTCCCCTTCACTGTTAGGTTCGACTATATGAAGGTGCTGGGCATGTGGTTCGGGGGGTCCCTGGCCTGCACCATGAAACGGGGAGAGCGGGTCGCCAAGTCCAAACAGAAGCTTGTTATGGAGGTGGGGCTCTCCTTCTCCATAACCGGCAGGGACCTGGTGATAAGGTGTGAGGTACTCGCAGTTTTGCTCCACGTGGCCAGGGTCTGGCCCATACCCCGCTGATCCGCCGTCACAGTCACCCGAGCTATCTTGCACTTTGTCTCGAGGTCCAAGGCAGAACTTGTCCGCAGGGACACCACGTCCAAGACCCCTGACAAAGGGGGGAAGACTGTCCCCAAAACTACTCTGATGCTGATTGCCACCTTTGTGTGTGGCTGCCTGGGGATATGTGTAGAGCCCCAGTACGCAAACACCAAGTGTCACTACGTGCTGAGTTTTTACCTGTCCCCCACACTGAGAAGGCTGGGTCTGGCCACGCTGGCCGAGCAGACGCAAGACGTCTCGGCCAACTGAACCGTAATCCCCCAACCCCACCTGTCCCAGGTGGAGAGGACCCTGACGACCACAAGGCCGCCAGACAGTGGGAGTCCTGCAGGTAAAGGAGAGGGCGGATCTGATCCAGCAGTTCCCACACCAGACCGTCGATGCCATTTGGCAGAATGACTCATTGCCAGAACTGACCAACCGGCGCCAGGATGTAGCCTGGATGATGGTGAGAAGGGCCCTGCCACTGCGGTCCTTCCAAAACTCACGCAATCTCAGAACCACCGCGAGCTGCCCTCGAGACTGCAGCAAGGAGGAGACCATCGTCCATCTCCTGGTGGGCTGACCCTTGGTGCAGAAGATGTGGAGACAGATGTATTTTTATCTGTCCGGGTTCATCCCCAACACCTCAGTAACACAGGACATTGTGCTCTCTGGGCAGTTCCCCAGGACGCACACCAAGACAGAAATCAACTGCTTCTGGAAAACCATCAAGTCGGTGAAGTTGGCCCTTTGGTCCGCCCGAAACCTGCTGGTCTTCCAGCTGAAGGAGCTGTCCATGATCGAGTGTTGCCGACTGGCACACTCCAAGTTCCAGGAGTACGTGCTGAGGGATGTAATGAAATGAGGTGCGGCCGACATAAATGCTCTATGGGGAAAGGCCACTGTATAAGGCCATTTCACATTGTATTGTACAGCATGCATTAGAAGATATGTTCTGTGATTTGAATTATAATAATGAGGTCATTGTGTGAACGATCTGTATTGTTTTGAACGGTAATTGTGATTTACATTGAAATGTGTATATCCTTAAATTTTAAGAAATAAAGTATATTTTGAAATTTTAATAAAATCTTCGGGCACAAATACACAAATCACGAAAAGTAGCGACGCAGGTGAAAAAAAGGCAAATCAAGCATTGGGTTTCAAATCTAGAGAAATAGAATTGATAAGCAAAGAAGTTACGTTAAACCTGTATGAAGCCTTGGTTAGGCCACACTTGGAGTATTGTGCACAGTCTGGTCGCCATATTATAGGAAGGATATAAAGGCATTGGAGATGGTGCAAAAAAGATTCACAAGGATGATACCATAACTGAGAGGTTATCCTTATCAGGAAAGGCTGAACAGGATGGATCTCTTTTCCGTAGAAAAGAGAACACTGAGGGGTGACCTGACAGAGGTCTTTAAGATAATGATAGGTTTTGGGAGGGTAGATGTAGAGAAAATGTTTCCACTTGTGAGGGAGACCAAAATTAGAGGTCATAAATATTAGATAGTCACTAATAAATCCAGGAATTCAGGTTAAACGTCTTTCCCTAAAGAGTGGTTAGAATGTGGAACGCGCTACCACAGGGAGTAGTTGAGGCAAATAACGTAGATGCATTGAAAGGGAAGCTAGATGAGGAGAAGAGGGAGAAAGAAATATGGTGTCCTGATAGGGATAGATGAAGTAGGGAGGGAGGAGGCTCGTGTGGAGCCTAAAAGCTGGCATAAACCAGTTGGGCCGAATGGCCTGTTTCTGTGCTGTGGTTTCGATGTAACTCAATGTACTATTTTGAGGGCGGCGGAAGAGAAGTCGGACCTGGGGATGCATATTCACAAATCTTTGAAAGTGGCAGGGCAAGTTGATAAGGTGGTTAAGCAAGCGTATGGGATACACGGGTTTTTACATAGGGGCATTGAATACACAAATAGGGAAGTCATGTTAAACCTTCACAAAAAGACTGGTTAGGCCTCAGCTGGAGTATTGTGTGCAACACTGGGCATCACACTTTAAGAAGGATGTCAAGGCATTGGAGAGGGTACAGAGGAGACTTACCTGGGTGATGCCAGGGATGAGTGACTTCAGTTATGTGGAGGGATTGGAGAAGCTGGGATTGTCCTCCTTAGATCAGAGAAGGCTCAGGGGAGACCATTAGTGGTGTTCAAAATAATGAGGGTTTTTTATAGAGCAAATAGTGGAAACTGCATACTCTGGCAACTGGATTGGTAACTAGAGGTCATAGGTTTAAAATAATTGCCAAAACAACTAGAGGGGAAATGTGGAGCATAGTTTTTACACAGAGGGTTGTGAAGCACTTCGTGTCAGAGACTCAAAATTCATACTTTAACTGGGAAACTGCAGGAACAGAGTGAAACGGGTCTGCTTGTGTCCCTGGATTCAATGCACAATGTGGAGAAATCTGTAAAATTTATAATTGAATCGGCAGGAGTGAACATGATCAATACAATTATATGAAAACTGTAAATGAAGCCGCTCATTGTTGTTGGACCAGTCCATTCTGAGCACAGATTTTAACGTTATTCCTGAGAGAGGTCTCATTAAGACAAGGTTCTGAACTTTGAGATGTTTGTGATGTATCCACGTCATCATTTACAAGGAGGCAAAGCCGCTGAAGAAATGTGTTTGTTCAAATGACTGTAACTAATAGCAATGATCAGGGGTATAGCCGTGTCAGTGGAGATTTACCCCCTGTATAAATCAGGGATCGCTGTAATGAATCCACACAGAGTGCCTGCCGGAGCTGCGGTTTCCAGGCCAACGGAAATCATTGCTTCTCACAGAAATGGGATATTCAGTAATGTATCTGATAGAATGTATTTATTATCCTGTTCTTGCAGCCGTTGGAGTTCCAGGTAAGCCATTATATCAGCTGTTCATGGTCTAAATCGATATTAACTCTGCTGCTGTATTTGGCACTATTTTTCTCCCATCGTGTATTACACAGTGGACTGTTCTGTTCTATCAGTTGATCGATTGTCCTAAGTCTCTGCTATTGTTGTCTTATAGCAGCTGCATTGTATGCGTTATGATCTTGTATATCCAACCTTGGCATTGTTACTGGATTATTCCCTGTACTGATTGTATTGGAATCAGGTGTCTGGGCTAAGAGCTGCTCTCAGACCATCAGGAGCTGTGAACAGTTTCATGTTGTGGAACTAACCTGTCCTGGAATATTTTTTCATCAATGTGTTTTCAGTGATTGATAATGAGACAGCTCACGGTCACGGTGTCACAAGGAGGCGGCGCAATGTCCTCCCTCCCCGATAACATGGTTCAGTTTAACGGGGATTTTAATGTATTATTGGTTATCACTGTTATGGAAGATTATTTCATTGTGTGTGTATCTGACGCCGCTTCAGATGTTTGACTACTGAACTGCGTTTGCTGCTGATTCTTTCACATCTCGTTCTCTGATTCGCTGTGGATGAATTCAATGTAAAATGCAATATTTTGACAATTGTAAACAATTTTACAACACCATGTTTACATTTACCTGAGGAAGGAGGAAGTCTCCGAAAGCTTGTGAATTTAAAATAAAATTGCTGGACTATAACTTGGTGTTGTAAAATTGTTTACAATTGTCAACCCCAGTCCATCACCGGCATCTCCACATCAGCAATATTTTGAGGTTACGTTTTGTCAGTTTGCACTGTTTCTGTTGAGATCATGAGCCGTTCTCTTTATCGATAGATTGGAAGCAGCAGCGGTGATGTTGGTGTTTTGTTAATTGAATCAATGCCGCCATCTAACGCTGTACTTTGTAATTGCAGGAGAAGGAATTTCAATTATTGTGAGGTGTGTCTGGGAGAGGCATTCAATTCTGTTTATTCCATGGATTGTAGATGAAGTGAACAGCGTAGGTGAACAGCTGGAGAGTTGGATGATTTGTGGAAACATTAAAATATTCACAGAGGCTTCACTATTTCATAAACTGGCACTAAGAATAGGATCATTGGAACAAGGGGCTGGTGAGGAGAAAGCAGGCGCAGGATGTTAGGATTTAGTCGGATCTGAAAAGGGGCATTGAGAAAGAGAGTAGAGAGAGTGCGGAGAGATAGAGAGGAGCGATCGAGAATGAAACTGAGAAGGAAAACGAGGGATAGGGGGAGAAGGAACGATAGAAAAAGAGAGACAGAGAGAGAGATACACACACAGAGAACGAGAGAGGGGGGAGAGACAGAGCAGCAGCGGTGTGAATAATCCATTGGAATGAACTGCTAAAACTTCCTGTATAATTATGAAGAGGAAATGTGACTTGAAGGTGTTATTAGGATGTTGTCAGATTGTGAGAGTTTTATTGTACTCTCTCCGGGTGTGTTTATCACTATCAGATCCTCAGTCTGTTTATGTGAATGTTCCTTTTACTTGTTCACTGATTGAATAAATAAACATAATTGAAATGTATTTAAAGAATAAAATCAGTGATTCCTTGATCGCATTGAATTATGGGGATATTGCATTCTAGAAGCTATGTGTCAGCTTTATTCAATGAAGAACGAGGAGAATTCAATGATTGTATTTTAATGTAATTTTAATTGAATTTGCAAAGAAAATTTATTGAACACATTATGGAAACAACCAGCAGTTTATTGACACCAATAACCACAGAAATTAATGGTTGAATTCATGAATTGGATTGTGTGAGTTGAACCTATAGATTAGATTTCCTCTAACACTCTGCTGCAGTCTCTCCCTGTGAATCCCAGCCTCTCCTCCTAAGGCATCGAATCCTCCGTCTCCTCATCCGTTCCTTCAGTTCATTCGCTTTCACAAACTATCTGCTACTGATTCCCCTCCAGCTCATACATGCCCTTTTCCTTGGTCTCCCTCCCAATCTCACTCGCTCGCTCGGCCTCCAGTTGCCTCTTCTAATCCAATCCGAAGCCTCCAACTCACCGCCACGGATCATGGTCTTTCCCGTTTTGTGCCGGCCCCTGTCGACTCTCTCCACCCACAGCAACAAACCAGCAGGACCCGCCTCTGTCCCCTCACCTTGCCGGCCCTCGCTCACTTTCCCGTCCATCTGGAGCCCAAATCCGGATTTAACCCGTTGGATTCCCGGTGTTTAAATCCCTCCTTCCTTCCCCACTGGCACTGCCCCCTCACTCGGCCCTTCCAGTGGATCTGGTGCTCACTTTACTCACTTTCTGTATCAATTTCCCAATTCATTATTGATCATTGTGTTTAAAAGCATTTCTGTGCCCGAAAGCGCTGCCAAGGTCAGTGAATCAGTTTCAACCGTTTGATGCAGCAACAAAGCTGGAAATTTTACCCCAGATCCTCTCAACTGGTGCTTTGACTCCAGGTCTGATCAGTAATTTCTCTCCTTCCTTTTCTCTCTCTTACAGTTAACTTGGTGGCGATTGTGATTCTGTCCCGAGGAAAGTGCGGACTCTCCAAATGTATCACTCGCTACCTGGTGGGAATGGCGGCGGCCGATCTCCTGGTCGTTATCACTGATGTCATAATGTGGCGCATTGTTGAGATTTATTTCCCAGTTTCATTCTTGACCATTACCCCCGTGTGCCGTCTCATCGCCATCCTGATCTATGCAACCACAGCGGCCTCTGTCTGGTTTACAGTGATTTTCACCTTTGATCGATTTGTGGCCATTTGTTGTCAGAAGCTGAAAACAAAATATTGCACCGAGAAAACGGCGGCTGTTGTTATCGGGGTGGTGAGTGCGCTGAGCTGTTTACTAAACATTCCCTGGTACTTTGTATTTGTCCAGGAATATATAATGGACAATGTACCCCGGGGTTGTGTCTTGAAACCGACATTTTTTACTTCACCCGCATGGGCAGCGTTTGACTTGATTAATCTCGTGTTAATGCCGTGTCTCCCATTCATTCTGATTTTACTGTTCAATGTTCTCACCGCCAGGCACATTTTAGCGGCCAGTAGAGTCCGCAGGGGACTCCGGGGCCGCAGCAATGGAGAGAATCACAAGGATCCAGAGATGGAGAACCGAAGGAAATCCATCATTTTACTCTTCAGTATATCAGGCAGTTTTATATTGTTATTGAGCACAGTCGTTTTTTATATTATCTCTCTGCGTGTAACAAACGCCCAGTACTATCCGGTCAGTGACATTGAATCAGCCGGATTCATGCTTCAACTTCTCAGTTCCTGCACCAACACGTGTATTTATGCTGTGACCCAGACTAAATTCAGAGAGGAGCTGACTAACGGGATGAAATACCCACTGAATCTAATTGTTAGATTAGTTAAATCATAGAAATACCTGAAGACTTTTCATCCGAAATTAACTAAAAAGTCGTCTATTGGAGTAGATTTTCACGTTTGGCGGTGGCATAAGACGGACGTAACGGATCGGGCGCCCGTTATTCACCGCGCCTGATTTTACTATCCATTGACATCAATGAGTTCACTAAAATAACTGATATCAATCCAATACTTTAAATACATTTGGAAATACCAGACAGGAATTATATTTTAGCCGACAAATGCGGTGTTGTGAAATGATACAAGATGTGATTCTAACATGAAATGGTTTGCTGTTATTAGTCTGGAAATAATATGATTTCAATATTCAATGCTTGATCCTGAAATGAATAAAATCAAATCCTCATCCGGACCGTTATCAACTGGTAAAATATTAATGTAATTTCAAACTCCAGTGGGGAGTTCCGGAGATCGTTTCCTCTCTGAGCTGCTGTGAAGCAAAGTTTACTCACTGCAGGGAGTTTAATGGGACATGAGGCTGGGCCTGGTTACACAGATCTATAAGGAAACCTCCTGATATCTTTCTGAGACGAACAGGGGTCGCGATATTTCTCATGGCCATAGCAGGCCAAGGGAAAGCTCACCTTCTCCTCCTCGCACAGCAAAATATAAGTTAAAAATAAACTTCTCAGTGTTCTGGATCACTCAATGCCCATCGATAGGGCGGCTCCTCCTCCCATTTGTAACTGACATTAAATGGTGTCACCTGTACGTCATAATACTCTGATTTACATATTACACGTGGTCTGACCGGAAACAGGTGGGTGTTGCTCCGGCCGCTCTTCTCAGGACCCGACCCACGATGGTGGAGGCAGGAACTCCAACGTTAAAGGGGCGGTAAGTGACCTGACACCATTTACTAGCCTCTGACACGCCATTTCCGCCAGGCGGGGATACATAAAATGGGCCACACCAAGAAGCTCGACACCATCCAAGATAAAGCAGCCCGCTTGATTGGCACCCCATCCACCACCCTAAACATTCACTCCCTTCACCACCGGCGCACTGTGGCTGCAGTGTGGACCATCCACAGGATGCACTGCAGCAACTCGCCAAGGCTTCTTCGACAGCACCTCCCAAACCCGCGACCTCTACCACCTAGAAGGACAAGGGCAGCAGGCGCATGGGAACAACACCACCTGCACGTTCCCCTCCAAGTCACACACCATCCCGACTTGGAAATATATCGCCGTTCCTTCATTGTCGCTGGGTCAAAATCCTGGAACTCCCTTCCTTACAGCACTGTGGGAGAACCGTCACCACACGGACTGCAGCGGTTCAAGAAGGCGGCTCACCACCACCTTCTCAAGGGCAATTAGGGATGGGCAATAAATGCCGGCCTTGCCAGCGACGCCCACATCCCGTGAACGAATAATAAAAAAAAACACCTTTCCTGACCTACGCCCTAGTATTAATCTTGGAAGCCCACAAGCTGGTCCATTGTCTCAAACTGCACCGGTTCACAACACGTGGAGGGAAAATTTCACCATCGCTGGGGGCTGAACTGGTGGAGCGGATCACCCGCCCCTCATAGAACAGGCCCGACATTACCCCCTACGTCTCTGATCCCAAAGTTCGACAGGTGTGTGAAGCACATCACACACTGTTTGCCAAACACTGAAATGAATGTGAGCGAATCGATCCATGTATTCAGGTAAAAGGTGATAACCACCCCCCCCCCCTCCGCCCCTCCTTAGAGACAGGATCCCTATACCGTGGAGTCGAAGTAGGGGTTCACCCCCAACAGCTCGGTAACACAGGATGCAGTGCTCTGCGGGCAGTTCCCTTGGACGCACCTCCAGATAGATATGAACTGCTGCTGGAAGTCCATCAACTCGGTGAAGGAGGCCCGCTGGTCTTCCGAAAACCAGCTGGTCTTCCAGGTGAAGGAGCTGTTCACGATCGAAGGCCCAGGAGTCGGTGCTGTGGGAAGCACTGAAGTAAGGTGCGGCCTGCCCAAAGGCTCTATGGGGAAAGACCACCTTGTAAGGCCATTTTACCTTGTATTGTTCAGCACGTATTTGAAAATATGTTCTACGTTTTCAATTGTAATAACGGAATCGTAGCGTGTACGATATCCATACTATTGTTTTGAATTGCAATTGTGATATTTACATTGAACTGTGTGTATCCATAAATCTTGAAATATTTTTTAAAAGTTTCAGTCTCACCGTGTGTGCTGTTATTGGACAGTGAACAGTGGAAACACAGCCGGACAGTAAAGATGTGGGGAGTTATAAAAAGAACATCTATTGCAGGACCAGGTGAGAAATAGGATTAATTTCTTAGTGATGTGAAACTAGGGGCTGCAGAGGAGCAAAAGGATTTGGGTGTCCAGGTGCACCAATCACGAAAAGCTACTGCACATGTCCAAAATTTAAAGGTCCCAATTTCTAGTCTGTCATATCCCAAGGTACTGCTGTCAGGTATTTCGCCAACTCTCTGGAATTTGCTGATATAATCAGGCCCCACTGCCTCGCTCGCTGGTTCATTCCATCCATCCAGCGCCCTCTGCATTAAAAAGTTACATTCAATCATTCTGCTCATCCTCTGCCCCAGGGAGAGAAGACGAAGAGTGGCGGGAGGACCCAGACCATCAGCCTAATGTGAGTTTGGACGTTTCTGTTTTTAATTCAGGTTGTTTTATTTGCAATTATTTCCCTTTTTTGTACCTTTATATTTTAATTTCATTATTGCAGATTTTGCATTTTTAAACAAATTCTCCAAACCCTTTGCGCAGACTCCGGGCCCTTTGATTGACAGCTCTCACCACCTCCACCCCCATCCCCCACGACCCCGGGCTGACTCCTCCCATCACGTTACACGCATCACGCAGTAGCGTCACTCGCCTTAGCGCGCTGATGTCAAGACGCGGTCCTTGCGCCGCGTTGCCTTAGCAACAGGCCGGCGCCGGGAGGATGATGATGGCGGCCGAGGCAGGCGGGCGGACGCTTCAGTGGGCGGGGGCGGGGCCGACAGAGGGAGGGCCCGCACCCGGGAGTGGCCTGAGAGGGGTGGCGGGCGGAGTTACTCGGGGCCTCCTGCGGGCCCCGTGAATCTGAACTCTGGCAGCGCCCGGTGTCGAGCTGGGCTCGGGGGGGAGTCACTCTCCCGCCTCCCCGTCAAACGGGCCGTGGGTCGGAGCCCAAAAGTGAGCGAGAATCAAACAGCACAGAGAGAGGCCGCTCGGCCCATCGCGCCTGTGCCCGCCCTGTGAAAGAGGCCGCTCGGCCCATCGTGCCTGTGCCGGCTCTGTGAAAGAGGCCGCTCGGCCCATCGTGCCTGTGCCGGCCCTGTGAAAGAGGCCGCTCGGCCCATCGCGCCTGTGCCGGCCCTGTGAAAGAGCGATTCCATTAGTCCCACTCCCCCCTGCTCTTTCCCCACAGTCCCGCAAATTCCCCCCCTTCAAGGATTGACCCGATTCCCTTTTGAAAGTTATTATTGAATCTGCTCCCACCGCCCTTTCAGGCAGTGAATTCCAGATCAGAACAACTCGCTGCCTAAAAACATTCTCCTCATCTCCCTCTGGCTCTTTTCCCAATTCCCTTCAATCTGTGTCCTCTGGTTACCGACCCTCCCGCCAGTGGCAACAGTTTCTCCCCATCGACTCCATCAAAACCCCTCCTCATTTTCAACCCCTCTATTAAATCTCCCCTGAACCGTCTCTGCTCCAAGGAGAACAATCCCAGCTTCTCCAGTCTCTCCCGGGAACTGAAGTCTCTCATCCCCGGGACCATTCTGGTAAATCTCCCCTGAACCTTCTCTGCTCCAAAGAGAGTAATCCCAGCTTCTCTATTCTCTCCTCATAATTATTATTATTTATTAAGTGGGTTGTGCTGGGTATCTGGAAGCTGTAATTCGGTGAGTAGAAAGCAGTGGGAGGATAAGTCTGCAGATTGATTTTGGGAGATGGTGAAGACGGTGATCGTGGATTCAGACAAGGGAGGGAGGTGGTCTTTGAGACCGTCCGTGCTCTGTTGTAAGATCTCACTGTGTGTGTCTTGTTCCAGCCGTTCCCATTTGTACCTGTGACCTGACTGGCGGAGTCTGCGAACTCGACTGCTGCTGTGACCCTGACTGTTCCTCCGCGGACATCAATGTCTTCTCCACCTGTCTGCCGGGCAGTGAACCCTAAGTTTCTGTTCGTGTGTTACTACATTGGCACCCGGTCCGGCAAAGCCTCGATTTTAAGACACTCGTTCTCGTTTTCAAATCCCTCCATGGTCCACGCCCGCTCCCTATCTCTGTAACCTCCTCCAACCGATTTATTCTCCACCGACAACCCCATGTCACTCCAACCTATCATGGATTCTACCCAACCCATTTATCTTCGCTCACAGCCCATGTATACTCTACGCACGATCATTGCTGGGACACTCAGGTCTGTTATACACACAGTCGGTGCTGGGACACTCAGTTCTGTTATACATACAGTCAGTGATGGGACACTCAGTCCTGTTATACACACAGACAGTGCTGGGACACTCAGTCCTTTTTATACACATTGTCAGAGCTGGGACACTCAGTCCTGTTATACACATGGTCAGTGCTGGGAAACTCAGTCCTGTTATACACATTGTCAGTGCTGGGACACTCAGTCCTGTTATACACACAATCAGTGCTGGGACATTCAGTCCTGTTATACACACGGTCAATGCTGGGACACTCAGTCCTGTTATACACATTGTCAGTGCTGGGACACTCAGTCCTGTTATACACACAATCAGTGCTGGGACATTCAGTCCTGTTATACACACAGTCAGTGCTGGGACACTCAGTCCTGTTGAACACACAGTCAATACTGGGACACTCAGTCCTGTTGCACACACAGTCAGTGCTGGAACACCCAATCCTGTTATACATACAGTCAGTGCTGGGTGAGTCACTCCTGTTATACACACAGTCAGTGCTGGGACATATTGGATATATTGGCCTTGGAGGGAGGACAGTGCAGATTCACCAGAATGAGACTGAAGCTTTAAGGGTTCAATTAATGAGGACCGGTTGTACAAACTGGGTTTGCATTCCCTTGAGTTTCAACGGTTGGGGGGTGATCTGATCCAGATATTTAAAATTATAAAGGGATTCGATAGGCTCCCCCCCTCTCCCACCACTTTCTTCTCAACGCCCCCATTCTCATTGCTCTGAGTGCTGAGGCCTGGTTTCTTCCGTTCACCCACAATTACATCAGGTCTGCAAACTTCATGTTCAATTGTCTGGTTGGAGCAGAAAAGGAGATGAATTGAAGCCCAAAAAAAAACCTTATGTGGCCTCATAAAATGAAGGAGATCAGCTCTTCGTTGGAATGTGCTCCCATCTGGGGATGTAGCTCAGTGGTAGAGCGCGTGCTTTGCATGTATGAGGTCCTGGGTTCAATCCCCAGCATCTCCAAAGCTATTTTTTCACCAGAATTACCCACAGAAAGGCGAATCTTGATTTTGGTGTGCTGCGAATTCAAATCTCTGAGGCTCCACAATCATTAAATTGCCCCTGACCAGGATTTCATCTCACGGTCTGCTCAGTTCACAGCAGCCGCCGACTGATCACAATGTGTGACGGTGCAATGTCCAGCGAGCAGTTCGAAGAACGGCGACCTGAAACAGAAATAATGGTCCGCACAGCCCGAGGAGACTCTCCCGCTCTCCCAGACTTTCTTCGCAACGCTCCCTTTCTCATTTCTCTGAGTGGCGAGACCTGGTTTCTTCTGTTCAACTGCATCTGTGTCAGGTCGGCAAACCTCAAGGAAAGTTGTCTCCTATGATTAAAAAAGGAGATGCTTTTCAGCCCAGTCAATCCTCGGGTGGACTTCGGAAAGTGAGGCACTCAGTCCTTTCACACTTGGTGAGAGATCGTGGTTATCTGGTGATGTAGCTCAGTGATAGACCGCACGCTTTGCGTGTATGGGGTCTCAAGTTCCCCAACAACTTTATGTTTTGAATTCCGGTCAGTCGGCGGCTGTTATGAGCTGAGCTGCTGAGGGGACCGTGAGATGAAGTCCTGCTTCTGGACAATTGAATGTTTGTCTCAAAAGTTGGAACTCGCTTCCCTCTGAAAGCACAATTCGTCTTTCTGTGGGACATTCTGGTAAAAATAAATGGTGGAGGTGTTAGATATTAAACCCAGAGATTTATACACGCAAAGCAGGCGCTATACCACTGAGCTACAACCCCAAATCCAATCGACCTATAGCCAAGGGTATAAGGACTGAGTCCTTACTGTCTTAACGCCACCCAATGATTTACTGGGCTTAAAATCATCTCCTCTTGTGCTCCAAGCGGACAACAGCCACGTCGTCCCGTAGCGGACGGTTGGACGGGACTAGAAATTCTCAGGCACATTGTAGCAGAGGCCACGAGAATATTTCGAGCCCTTGAACTTCAGAGGAGAATAACGTGAGGAGCAGAGACATTGAGTCTCGTTTCTCTAAAGACAGACACAGGACATGCCCCAGGTATGGGTTTGTGCGAAGATCGTTTCCTTGAAAGCAACATGACGAGCTGGGGATGTAGACGAACATACGAAAATGATGCGCTGTAAAAGACCAGCTGGTCCATCAAACCTGCTCCTCACTCGGGATTGCTGGAGCATCATTACTGACACTTACTTTCCATTCCCCCGCCCGCAGCCATGGAATCTCCTGGGAGAGACAAAGATCCTGAGAAAAATCCAGGGCCTTTAAGGGATAGAGTACACTGGAAAATTCCTCCCTGACCCCCTCAAGTGATCGAAACCAGTCCAGGAGATCACATGGAATGTACGTACGTTGAATGTAAATCCTCTTACCTTTTATATGTTGTGACCTCTGACCCAGCCAAAAACCGGTCCAGCTCCCTGGAGAAGGAAGACAGAGAGTCAGCACGCACCGCACCAGCCAGCAACGCATTACAGAGGCGCACGACTCACTGGGAAAAGATGAACCGCCTAAAATCCAGCCTATTCCTACCTCTGTGTACTCAAAACACTTGTCCCAGGTCCTCCCCAATCTGTCAAAGTGGAATAATCTCTCACTGGGCCCGCAATCCAGCCCTGGGTTCGGAACCATTGATACGGTGCGTGCGCTCTTCCATTGAATGCTATCCTGTGCCGAGCATTAGGTTTTTCTCGAGGTAACGAAAGTCTTGCCTGGCCTTGTGTTTAAAGGTGAGGTGAGCATCAGAGGATCTTTTCACAACTGTAGCCAAAATTCGAAACATAAACAGTGAGCAAGATAGTAGCAGACTTCAGTAGCACAGAGGCAGACTGACAAAATGGGCAGACACATGGCAGTTGCAATTTAATGCGGAAAAGAGTGAATTCATGCACTTTTGGAGGAACCACGTGCAGAGGCAGTAGCATCTAAATGGTACTATTTTGAGTGGGTGGAAGAGCAGAGGGACCTGGGGGTGTATATTCACCAATCTTTGAAGGTGACAGTGCAAGTTGATAAATGGTACTATTTTCAGTGGATCCAAGAGCAGAGGGGCCTGGGTGTGCATATTTACAAATCGTTGAATGTGACAGGGCCAGTTGATTAGGCGGTTAAGAAAGTGAATGGGACACTTGGCTTTCTAAATAGTGGCATTGAATACAAACACAAGGAAGTCACGCTGAACTGGTTAGGCCTCAGCTTGAGTGTTGTGTACAATTCTGGACAGTACACTTTATGAAAGATGTCAAGACCTTGGAAAAGGTACAGAGGAGCTTGATCAGGATGATGCCAGGGAAGAATGACTTCAGTTACGTGGAGAGGTTGGAGAATCTGGGTTTGTTCTCCTTGGAGCAAAGAAGCTTAAGGGGAGACCTAATAGAGGTATTCAAAATAATGAGGGGTTTGGGCAGCCAAAAAGGGAGAAACTGTTTCCACCGGCAAGTGGGTCAGTAACCAAAGGTCAGAGATTTAAAATAATTGGCAAAAGAACTGGAGGGGAAATGAGGAGAAATGTTTTCCCATCCTCGCTGGTAAAAACAAGCTGCTGGAACTTTTCACTCTCTCTCCTTTCCCTCTCTCTCTTTCCCATGGTTCAAACAAACTGATGCTGCAGCATCTGAAGTTTACGACAGTTTCCCACAGAGTTTCAATTCCTAGCTCGGCAGCTGTCTTAACTTTAACCTCGCCGCTTACCTCAGCGCAAGTACATCGTCTCAGTTAGACTTCTAAACAATCTGAAGCAATAATAAAACCTTTCGAACTTGCTCAATCTTCTCAGAATGCAGTCTTGAACACTCAAGTCTAACAGTTCTGTGTTCAATTCTGTGTTGAACCAAACTCTGCTCCTTTAGCAAGTGAAAGATCCATATTTAAAAGTCCAAAGTCCTTCACGGGGTAACCATATATTTAATCAAGTGTTTATTATGAGCCTGAGCTCCTATCAGGCTTCCATGTGGGGGAACACCTGGGCAACAGTGACGACACTATTATAAGTTTTCAATTGGCTGTTAGAAGCAAAGTCACTGAAAATTTACAACTCATAGATATAACTACCTGCATTTAAACAGCGCATTTAACCCCCCACAGATAAATAGACCAATCCGAATTACTGAGGTATAATCAGACAAATATGGAACTCCAGCTGAAGAAGGAGATGTTAGGCGCCATGAGAAAATCATAACACAAGAGATGGCTTTCATGGAAGGTCTGAAAGAAGGAAAGGACTTGCCTTTATACAGCGCCTTTCAAGACCACAGGACGTCCTAAAATGCTTTACAGTCAATGAAGTGCATTTTGAAGTGTCGTCACTGTGTAATGTGGGGAACGGGCCAGCAAATTTGCACACAGCAAGCTCATACAAACTGCAATGAGATAAATTACAAGAAAATCGGTTTCAGTTATATTAGTTGAGGGATAAATATTGCCCAGGTCAATGGGGAGAACTCCTGTGTTTATTCTTGAATATTGCCGTGTGATCTTTTATATCTACCTGAGAGGGCAGATAGGCCGTTTCACGTGTCTTACGTAAGTCGATATGTCCGACAGTGCAGTGCTGCCTCAGTACTGCACTGCAGTGTCAGCTTGGATTATGTGTTCAAGTCTCTGGAGTGGGACTAAAACTCACAACTTTCCAACTGAGAAGTGAGACCGCTACCCACTGAGCCACGTCTGATACCTGAAAGGGGTAGAGGGAGATGGAGGGGCAGAGGGAGGGCATTCTGGAGCGTGGATATGGATGAAGGCACGGCTCTCAAAAGTAGGGCAAATGGACTGTGGATGCACAAGCGCTAGAGGTGGGGGAATGGAATATTTGGCAGGGGCTGCAGGGCTGGAGGAGTTTACAGAGATAGGGAGGGGTGAGGCCCGAGTGGATTTAAGTGTAAGGAACAATAAAAATAAACTACAGGCTTTGGAGACTGGAAACCAATGCAGTTCAGTGAAGTTTGGATGATTTGTGAGGGACTCACCAATCAAAAAGAGAGGGGTGGAGATTGAATCAGTGGCAAGGATGTGGAGATTGGGAGGGGGTCAAAGATCTTGACTTCACAATTTTTAACTGGAGTAAATTATGGCTCCTCTAAAACAGAATGTTGCTATGACAACTCAAAGACACTGGAAGGGTCAAGAGAGGCGGTGGTTTTGTCAGCGTAAATCTGAAAGCTGGTCCATGTCTGCGGACAATGTCACCAAAGGGCATCATGTGGATGAGGAAGAGGAGGCAGCCAAGGATTGAATCTTTAGATACATCAGAGATAACGGCGATAGGGTGGGAAGAGAAGCTTCTCCTGGCTACGATCAGATAGGTGAGTGGAACCAAGCGAGGGATGTCCCACCAAAAGAGGCCAATGAACGATGAATGAGGAAGTCACGGGTGGGTTTCCTGTCGGTGAGGAGGAGAGGGCGGAGATGGGGAGGGGTGGGCCATGGAGGTATTTAACCCCCATGCTGAAAATGCTAAAAGTTCGACGATCGGGAACTGGGAGTTAGTGAGGGTCCGTGAGGCCAAGCAGGACCTGGGGCTGGTTGGAAGGAGGAGGCTGAATGACCGGACAGGCGTGCATTGGAGGAATGGAGTCTGGAGGGTCAGAGGCATTAATGAAGGTTTTAATGGCAATATGCTGGGGAAGGAATGGAGGCGGGTGAGGGAAGCACGGGGCCTTTGTGAAGGAGGTCAAATCGGGTCATGAGCTCAGCTCGGGGTTGCACGGGAGCAATTTTACTGCAGCCTTCAACCAATGTAAAATAAACGGGGAAATATCTGCAATAAAATAACGGAGAGAGGAATGGCAATGAAACTCGTTTAGTGACCCCTGATATCACGCACAGGCCTAAGCATGACCATCAACTGTCCCCGTGTCAGAGACTCAAAATACATATTTTAACTGGGAAACTGCAGGGACAGAGTGAAACGGGTCTGCTTTTGTCACTGGATTCAGTGTAGACGCGGTGAAATCTGTAAATGTATAAATGAATCGGCAGGAGTGAGCATGGTCAATACAATTATATGAAAACTGTAAATGAAGCCGCTGATTGTTGTTGGACCAGTCCTTTCTGAGCACAGCTTTTAACTTTATTCCTGAGAGAAGTCTCATTAAGACAAGGTTCTGAACTTTGAGATGTTTTTGATATATCCACGTCATTATTTACATTGGAGACAAAGCTGCTGATGTAATGTGTTTGTTCAGGTGACTGTAACTAATAGCAATGATCAGGGGTATAACCGTCTCAGTGGAGATTAATCCCCTGTATAAATTAAGCTCGTTGCAATGTATCGGCTCAGAGTGCTTTCTGGAGCTCCGGTTTACAGATCAGCAGAAGTCACTGCTTCTCACAGAAATGGGATATTCAGTACTGTTTCAGATCGAACGCATTTACTATCCTGTTCTTGCAGCCATTGGAGTTCCAGGTAAGCCGTTATCTCATCTGTGAATATTGCAAATCGGTGCTATCTGTGCTGCTGTACTTGGCTAATTATTTTTTCTCCCACCATGTTTTGCGCAGTCACCTCTTATATCAGTTGAATGATTGAATGTTTAAAGTCTCTGCTCTTTCAGTCTTGTAGGAGCTGCATTATATCTGTAATGAACATTGTATATCCAACCCTGGCACTGTTACTGGATTGTTCTCTGTACTGAATATAATGTTGAATAATGGTATGTACTTAAATTCAAAACGTTCGGTCTTGAAGGAGCTGCATTATATCTATTATGATCATTACATCTCCAACCCTGGCATTGTTACTGGATTATTCTGTGCACTGAATTTATCGTGGAATAATGGTCTATCATTCCAAATGGTCGGTCCTGTAGCAATTGCATTTTTTCTGTAGTGAACGTTGTTTATCCAACCCTGGCTTTGTTACTGGATTATTCTCTGTATTGAATGTATTGGAATCAGTTGTCTGGGCTAAGAGCTGGTATCAGACCATCAGGATTGGTTAACATTTTCATGTTGTTGAAATAACCTGTCCTGGAAAATTTTTCTTTTAATGTGTTTTCAGTGATTGATAATGAGACAGCTCATGGTCTCAGTGTTAAAAGGAGGCAGCGCAATGCCCGCCCTCTTCAATCACATGGTTTAGTTTAAGTGGCATTTCATTGTATTTATTGGTTATCACTGTTATGAGATATTTCATTATGTGTGTATCTGACGCAGCTCCAGAAGTCTGGTTACTGAACAGAATTTGCTGCTGATTCTTTCATATCTCCTTCTCTGCTTGACTGTGGATGAATTCACTGTAAAATGCAATGTTTTGTATTTATGTTGTATCAGTTTGCACTTTTTCTGTTGGAATCATGAGCCCTTCTATTTATCTGTAGATTTTTAGCAGCAGCGGTGATGTTGGCGTTTTGTTAATTGAACAATGCCGCCATCTAACGCTGTACTTTGTAATTACAGGAGAAGGAATTTCAATCATTGTGAGGTGTGTCTGGAAGAGGCATTCGATTCTGTTTATTCCATGAATTGTATATGAAGTGAACAGTGTAGGTGAACAGCTGGAGACTTGGAAGATCTGCAGAAACATTAAACTGTTCACAGAGGCTCCACTATTCAACAAACTGACACTAAGAATAGGATCTTTGCAACACGGGGCTGGTGAAGAGAAAACAGGCGCAGGATGTTAGGATTTACTCGGATGTGAAAAGGGGCATTGAAAAAGAGTGTAGAGAGAGTGCGGAGAGATAGAGAGGAGCGATAGAGAACGCAACTGAGAAGAAAAACGCGAGAGAGGAGCAGAAGGAACGAGAGAAAGAGAAAGACAGAGAGAGAGAGAGAGAATGGGGGAGAGAGAGATAGAGAGACACATAAGCAGAATGAGAGAGAAGGAGAGCGAGATGGAGGGAGAAAGCGGGATCAATTGCTGAAACTTGGAATACAATTATGAAGAGGAAATGTGACTTGAAGGCGTTATTAGGATGTTGTCAGATTGTGAGAGTTTTATTGTACTCTCTCCGGGTGTGTTTATCACTATCAGATCCTCAGTCTGTTTATGTGAATGTTCCTTTTACTTGTTTACCGGCTGAATACATAAACATAATTGAGATGTATTTAAAGAAAAAGGATCGCATTGGATTGTTAGGATGTTGTATTCTAGAAGCTATGTGTCAGCTTAATTCAATAAAGAACGAGGCTAATTTAATGAATGCATTTTAATTACAGGGCTCGACAGGGTCGATGCAAGGAGGATGTTTCCCCTGGTTGGGGAGTCGAGAGGCAGGATCACAGTCTCAGAATAAGGGGTAGGTCATTTAAAATCAAGATGAGGAGAAGTTTCTTCAATCAAAGAGTGGTGAATCTTTGGAATTCTCTACCCCAGAGGGCTGTGGAGGTTCAGTCATTGAGTACATTCAAAGCAGAGATCGATTGATTTCTGGATATTAAAGGCATCACGGGATATGGGGATGATGCAGGAAAAAGGCATTGGGATGCAGATGGACGGGAAAGTGAGCGAGGGTCGTTACGGTCGAGGGACTGTAACTAACAAGCTGCTCCCTGACACCAATAACCACAGAAATTACGGGTTGAATTCATTAATTGTGTTGTGTTTCTGGGACCAATAGATTAGATTCCTTTCAATACTGTGCTGCAGTCTCTCCCTGTGAATCCGAGCCTCTCCTCCCACTGCATTGAATCCTCCGTCTCCTCATCCGTTGCTTCTGTTTATACACTTTCCAAAACCATCTGCTCCTGGCTCCACTCCAGCTCCTGCATGTCTTTTTCCTTGTCTCACTCCCAATCTCACTCACTCGCTCGACCTCGAGCTGCCTCTTCCAATCCGATCCGAAGCCTCAAACACACCACCGCGGATCTCCATCTTTCCGGTTTTGGGCCGGCCCCAGTCGGCTCTCTTAACCCAGAGCAACAAACCAGCAGCACCTCCCGCTGTCCCCCACCCCCCAGCCCGCTCACGTTCCCGTCCACCTTGAGCCCAAAATCCACATTTAACCAGTTGGATTCCCGGTCCGTAAAACCCCTTCTCCCTTCCCTACTGGCACTGCCCCCTCTCTCGGGCCTTTCAGTGGATCCGGTGCTCAATTTATTCACTTTCTGTGTCAATTTGCCAAGTCATTCTTGATAATTGTCTTTAAATACATTTTTCTGCACGAAAGCGCGGCCCAGGTCAGTGAATCAGATTCCAGCGTTTGATGCAGCGACAAAGCTGGAAATGTCCCCCAGATCCTGTCAAAAAGCTGCTTTGTCTCCAGGTCTGATCAGTAATTTCTCTGCTTCCTTTCCCTTTCTTACAGTTAACTTGGTGGCGATTGTGATCCTGACCCGAGGAAAGTGCGGTCTCTCCAAATGTATCACTCGCTACCTGGTGGGAATGGCGGCGGCCGATCTCCTGGTCGTTATCACTGATGTCGTAATGAGGCGCATTGTTGAGATTTATTTCCCAGTTTCATTCTTGACCATTACCCCCGTGTGCCGTCTCATTGTCACCATGATTTTTGCAGTCACAGCGGCCTCTGTCTGGTTCACAGTGGTTTTCACCTTTGATCGATTTGTGGCCATTTGTTGTCAGAAGCTGAAAACAAAACAATGCACCGAGAAAACGGCGGCTGTTGTTATCGGGGTGGTGAGTGCGCTGAGCTGTTTGCTAAACATTCCCTGGTACTCTGTAATTGACCCGGAATATATAATGGACAATGTACCCCGGGGTTGTGTCTGGAAACAGAGCCTTTTCACTTCACCCGCATGGGCAGCGTTTGACTTGTTTTATTTTGTGTTAATGCCTTGTCTCCCATGCATTCTGATTTTGCTGTTCAATGTTCTCACCGCCAGGCACATTTTAACGGCCAGTAGAGTCCGCAGGGGGCTCCGGGGCCGCAGCAATGGAGAGAATCACAAGGATCCAGAGATGGAGAACCGAAGGAAATCCATCATTTTACTCTTCAGTATATCAGGCAGTTTTATATTGTTATGGAGCACAGTCGTTTTTTATGTTATCTCTCTGCATACAGCAAACGCCCAGTACTCTGCGGTCAGTGACATTGAGTCAGCCGCATTCATGCTTCAACTTCTCAGTTCCTGCACCAACACGTGTATTTATGCTGTGACCCAGACTAAATTCAGAGAGGAGCTGAAGAACGGGGTGAAATACGCACTGAATCTAATTGTTACATTCGTTAAATCATAGAAACGTCTGAGAATTTTCATCGAAAATCAAATAAAAAGTCAATTAGAGTAGATTTTCACGTTTGGCGGTGGGGTAAGACTGGCGGTAGCGGATCGGGCGTCCGTTGTTCACCGCACCTGATTTTTCTATCCATTGAGATCAATGTGTTCGCTAACTTAACTGATATCAATCCAATACGTTAAAAACATTTGGAAATACCAGACAGGAATTATATTTTATACGACAAATGCGATGTTTGTGAAATGATACAAGTTGATTTGAACGTGAAAAAGGTTTTCTGTTACTAATCTGGAAATACATGATTTCAATATTAAATGTTGCAGCCTGAAACGTGTAAAATCAAACATGCTCCCTTTCGGTTGATGATTATTTCCCATCACACACACTGCCCGGTGGGATGGACTGAGGGTGAGCTGTCAGGGTCAGACAGCGTCCTGTTCATTGGGACATTTGTTTTGACCAGAACAGAATAATAATGGACCAACACCCGGACCTTACTAACTGGGAAAATATTAATGTAATTTCAAACTCCAGTGGGGAGTTCCGGAGATCGTTTCCTCTCTGAGCTGCTGGGCAGCAATGTTTACTCACTGCAGGGAGTTTAATGGGACATGAGTCTGGGCCTGGTTACACAGATCTATAAGGAAACCTCATGATACATTTCTGAGAAGATCAGGAGGCGGGAGATTTCTCACGGCCTCAGCAGGCCAAGGGAAAGCTCTAATGCTCCTCCTCGCCACACAAAATATGAGTTACAAATAAACTTCTCAGTGTTCTGGATCACTCAATGCCCATCGATAGGGCGGCTCCTCCTCCCATTTGTAACCAACATTATGTGGTGTCCCGTGTACGTCATAATACTCTGATTTACATATTACACGTGGTCTGACCGGAAACAGGTAGGTGTTGCTCCGGCCGCTCTTCTCAGGACCCTCCCCACCATGGCGGAGGCAGGAACTCCAACGTTAAAGGGGCGGTAAGTGACCTGACACCATTTACTAGCCTCTACCACCCCATTTCCGCCAGGCGGGGATACTTAAAATCGGCCACACCTTTCCTGACCTACGCCCGAGTATTAATCTTCGAAGCCCACAAGCTGGTTCATTGTCTCAAACTGCACCGGTTCACAACACGTGGAGGGAAAATTTCACCATCGCTGGGGGCTGAGCTGAAAGAGCGGATCACCCGCCCCTTATAGAACAGGCCCGATTTTACTTTCTCCGTCAGTTTACCGCCCAAGCAGTGAAGGTGAAATTACCCCCTACGTCTCTGATCCCAAAGTTCGACAGGTGTGTGAAGCACATCACACACTGTTTGCTAAATACTGTCATGAATGTGAGCGTATCGATCCATGTATTCAGGTAAAAGGTGATAACCCCCCGCCCCTCCATAGAGACAGGATCCCTATACCGTGGAGTCGAAGTGGGGGTTCACCCCCAACAGCTCGGTAACACAGGATGCAGTGCACTGCGGGCAGTTCCCTGGGATGCACCTCCAGATAGATATGAACTGCTGCTGGAAGGCCATCAACTCGGTGAAGGAGGCCCGATGGTCTTCCTAAAACCAGCTGGTCTTCCAGGTGAAGGAGCTGTTCACGATCCAAGGCCCAGGAGTCCGTGCTGTGGGAAGCACTGAAGTTTAAACTAACTTGGCAGTGGGATGGGATACAGAGTGGAGCTACAATAGGGGGTGATGTGCAGCCAAATATATAGAAAAAAACAAGTCAGCTTGGAAGACAGGGCAAATATGTGAGGGCAGGGCTGGATGGCATCTATTTTAATGCAAGGAGTCTTGCGAATAAGGTGGATGAACTGAAGGTGTTGATAAACATATGGGAGTATGATATTGTTGCTGTCACAGAGACATGGTTGAGGGAGGGGCAAGACTGGCAGCTCAATATTCCGGGGTACAGAATCTTCAGACGAGACAGAGGGGGAGGTATAAGAGGAGGGGGGGTCGCAATATTAATTAAAGAATCAATTACTGCCATAAGGAGGGATGATATATTAGCAGGTTCCTCTAATGAGGCCATATGGGTGGAGCTTAAAAACAAAAAGGGGTCAAGCACTTTGATGGGAGTGTACTATAGGCCCCCAAACATTCAGGGGGAGATAGAGGAACAGATATGTAGGCAAATCTCAGAAAATTGTGCAAATAATAGGGTAATAATAGTGGGGGATTTCAACTTCCCCAATATTAACTGGGATACTCAGAGTGTAAAAGGCTTAGAGGGTACAAAATTCTTAACGTGCATCCAGGAGAGCTTTTTGAGCCAGCATGTAGAAAGTCCTACAAGAGAGGGGGCGGTACTGGACCTAATTCTAGGGAATGTGGCCGGCCAAGTGGAAGAAGTGCTGGTAGGTGAGCACTTTGGTGACAGTGACCATAATTTGGTGAGATTTAAGGTGGTCATGGAAAAGGACAGGGAGGGGCCGGAAATAAAGGTTCTAAATTGGGGGAAGGCCGATTTTAATAGGATAAGGCAGGATCTGGCCAAAATGGACTGGGATCAGCTGCTTGTAGGAAAATCCGCATCGGAGCAATGGGAGTCTTTCAGAAGGGAGATTGAGTCCATACAATGGCAACATGTTCCTGTAAAGGTCAAGGGTGGTTCCAAGAACTCCAGGGAACCTTGGATGTCAGGGGATATACGAGAATGGATTAGGAAAAAAAGGAGGGCTTTTGGCAGATACAAAAGGCTAAAGACGGAGGAAGCCCTAGAGGAGTACAAAAAGTGCAGGGGGATACTTAAAAAAGAAATTAGGAGATCAAAGAGGGGCCATGAAATAACACTGGCGAGCAAAATAAAGGAAAATCCTAAGATGTTTTATAAGTATATTAAGGGTAAGAGGATGACTAGGGAAAAAATAGGGCCCATTAGGGACAAAAATGGCAATCTGTGTGTGGAGCCGGCAGATGTAGGAGGGGTTCTAAATGATTTTTTTGCATCTGTTTTCACTATGGAGAAGGACGATGTAGACATAGAAATACGGCAGGGGGACTGTGATATACTCGAACATATTAACATCGAGCGGGAGGAGGTATTGGCGGTTTTAGCAGGCCTAAAAATGGATAAATCCCCAGGCCCGGACGAAATGTATCCCAGGCTACTGTGTGAGGCAAAGGAGGAGATTGCGGGGGCTCTGACACATATATTCAGAACCTCTCTGGCCACAGGGGATGTGCCAGAGGACTGGAGAACCGCTAATGCAATACCATTATTCAAGAAGGGGAGTAGGGAAAAACCGGGGAACTACAGGCCAGTGAGCCTAACATCAGTGGTAGGAAAATTATTGGAAAAAATTCTGAAGGACAAAATTAGTCTCCACTTGGAGAAGCAAGGATTAATCAGGGATAGTCAACATGGCTTTGTCAAGGGAAGATCATGTCTGACTAATTTGATTGAATTTTTTGAGGGGGTGACTAGGCGTGTGGATGAGGGTAACGCAGTGGATGTGGTATACATGGATTTCAGTAAGGCCTTCGATAAAGTCCCGCACAGGAGACTGGTCAAGAAGGTACGAGCCCATGGAATCCAGGGTGCCTTGGCACTTTGGATACAAAACTGGCTTAGTGGCAGAAGGCAGAGGGTGATGGTCGAAGGTTGTTTTTGTGACTGGAAGCCTGTGGCCAGTGGGGTACCACAGGGATCGGTGCTGGGTCCCTTGCTGTTTGTGGTCTACATTAATGACTTGGATATGAATGTAAAAGGTATGATCAGTAAGTTCACTGATGATACAAAAATTGGTAGGGTGGTAAATAGCGAGGAGGATAGCCTCAGTCTGCAGGACGATATAGATGGGTTGGTCAGATGGGCGGAACAGTGGCAAATGGAATTTAACCCGGAAAAGTGCGAGATGATGCACTTTGGAGGGACTAACAAGGCAAGGGAATACACAATGAATGGGAGGACCCTAGGCAAGACAGAGGGTCAGAGGGATCTTGGTGTGCAAGTTCACAGATCCCTGAAGGCGGCGGAACATGTAGATAAGGTGGTAAAGAAGGCATATGGGATACTTGCCTTTATTAGCCGAGGCATAGAATATAAGAGCAAGGAGGTTATGATGGAGCTGTATAAAACACTGGTTAGGCCACAGCTGGAGTACTGTGTGCAGTTCTGGTCGCCACACTACAGGAAGGATGTGATCGCTTTGGAGAGGGTGCAGAGGAGATTCACCAGGATGTTACCAGGGCTGGAGCGCTTCAGCTATGAAGAGAGACTGGGAAGATTGGGTTTGTTTTCCTTGGAGCAGAGGAGGCTGAGGGGGGACATGATTGAGGTGTACAAAATTATGAGGGGCACAGATAGGATGGATACTAAGGAGCTTTTTCCCTTCGTTGAGGGTTCTATAACAAGGGGACATAGATTCAAGGTAAAAGGCGGGAGGTTTAGAGGGGATTTGAGAAAGAACTTTTTCACCCAGAGGGTGGTTGGAGTCTGGAACTCACTGCCTGAAAGGGTTGTGGAGGCAGGAACCCTCACAACATTCAAGAAGCATTTGGATGAGCACTTGAAATGCCACAGCATAAAAGGCGACGGACCAAATGCTGGAATATGGAATTAGAGTAGACAGGGCTGATGGCCGGCGCGGACACGATGGGCCGAAGGGCCTCTATCCGTGCTGTATAACTCTATGACTCTAAGATGCGGCCTGACCAAAGGCTCTATGGGGAAAGACGACATTGTAAGGCTATTTTACCTTGTATTGTTCAGCATGTATTTGAAAATATGTTCTATATTTTCAATTGTAGTAACGGAATCGTAGCGTGTATGATATCTATTCTATTGTTTTGAATTGCAATTGTGGTATTTACATTGAACTGTGTGCATCCATAAATTTTATGAAATAAAGTACATCTTGAAATATTTTTTTAAAGTTCCAGTCTCACCGTGTGTGCTGTGTTGGACAGTGAACAGTGGAAACACAGCCGGACAGTAAAGATGTGGGGAGTTATAAAAAGAACATCTATTGCAGGCACCAGGTGAGAAATAGGATTAATTTCTTAATGATGAGAAACTAGGGGCTGTCGAGGAGCAAAGGGATTTGTGTGTCCAGGTGCACCAATCACGAAAAGCTACTGCACATATCCAAAATTTAAAGGTCCCAATTTCTAGTCTGTCATATCCCAAGGTATTGCTGTCAGGTATTTCGCCAACTCTCTGGAATTTGCTGATATAATCAGGCCCCACTGCCGCCCTCGCTGGTCCATTCCATCCATCCAGCGCCCTCTGCATTAAAAAGTTACATTCAATCATTCTGCTCATCCTCTGCCCCAGGGAGAGAAGACGAAGAGTGGCGGGAGGACCCAGACCATCAGCCTTATATGAGTTTGGACGTTTCTGTTTTTAATTCAGGTTATTTTATTTGCAATTATTTCCCTTTTTGTACCTTTATATTTTAATTTCATTATTGCAGATTTTGCATTTTTGAACAAATTCTCCAAACCCTTTGCGCAGTGAGTGCTGACTCCGGGCCCTTTGATTGACAGCTCTCACCACCTCCACCCCCACCCCGACTACCCCGGGCTGACTCCTCCCACCACGTAACACGCATCACGCAACAGCGTCACTCACCTTACCGCGCTGACGTCCTGGCGCCGCGTTGCCTTAGCAACAGGCCCGCGCCGGGAGGATGATGATTGCGGCCCAAGGCCGGTGGGCGGACGGGCGCTGCTGTGGGCGGGGGCGGGGCCGACAGAGGGAGGGCCCGCACCGGGGAGTGGCCTGAGAGGGGTGGCGGGCGGAGTTACTCGGGGCCTCCTGTGGGCCCCGTGAATCTCCACTCTGTCAGCGGCCGGTGTCGAGCTGGGCTCGGGGGGGAGTCACTCTCCCGCCTCCCCGTCAAACGGGCCGTGGGTCGGAGCCCAAAAGTGAGCGAGAATCAAACAGCACAGAGAGAGGCCGCTCGGCCCATCGCGCCTGTGCCGGCCCTGTGAAAGAGGCCGCTCGGCCCATCGCGCCTGTGCCGGCTCTGTGAAAGAGGCCGCTCGGCCCATCGAGCCTGTGCCGGCCCTGTGAAAGAGCGATCCCATTAGTCCCACTCCCCCCTGCTCTTTCCCCGAGGATTTACTGGGTTGAAAAGCATCTCCTTTTGTACTCCAAGCAGACAACTATACCGAGGTATGCGGACCTGATATATACTCAGAGACTCAGAGTAATGAGAAAGGGGGCGTTGAGAAATAAGACTGGGAGAGGGGGAGAGCCTCCATGGGCTGTGCTGGAACCATCCTTCCGATTCCAGGGCGCAATTTTCGTACGTTATCAGTCACTTTGCTTCTGATTGGACGGGACTAGAAATGCTCAGGCACATTGTAGCAGAGGCCGGCAAGAATATTTCGAGTCCTTGAGCTTCAGAGGAGGGCAACTTAAGGCCTGGAGAGTATTGCGTCTCATTTCACTATAGACGGATGCAGGACTTGCCCCAGGTGTAGGTTTGTGTTTAAAGATCACTTCACTGAAAACACCTTGACGATCTGGGGTTACAGACAGGCATGACGGGCGGGAAAACAGTTGGTTCATCAATCCTGCCCCACATGCCTGGAGCATCGTGACCAGACATTTCCTCCCTACAAAACCCGCCCCACCCACCGGAAACATGTAATCTCCTGGGAGCGGTTACAAATCAGAAAAACAATCAAAAGCCGATAATGAGGGCGAATTCTGGGAAATTCCTCCCCGACTCCCTCAGGCGATCGAATCGAGTTCAGTGCATCACACTGACCATGTGTAGGTTAACTGTAAAACCACTCACCTTCTATATGATGCGATCTCTGCCCCAGTCAAGAAATGGCCCAGATCCCTCGAGAACGCGGAGGGAGTCAGCACCCACCACACCAGCCAGAATTGCATTCCAGAGACTCACTACTCTCTGGGAAAAGAAGAATCACCGAACATTAAGAATATTTTTACCTCTGTGTGGTCTGAACGCCTGTCAGCTGCTCCTCCCCAATCTGTGAAACTGGATGGTGGTGAACCTGTGGAATTCTCTACCACAGAAGGCTGTGGAGGCGAAGTCACTGAATATATTTAAGAAGCAGATGGAGAGATTTCGACACACACAAGGCATCAAGGGGTATGGGGAGAGCGCGGAATTATGGTATTGAGGTAGCGGATCAGCCATGATCCGATTGAATGGCGGAGCAGGCTCGAAGGGCCGAATGGCCGACTCGTGATCCTATTTTCGATGTTTTAACAACTCCGCACGCAATCCAGCCCCAGGACGGCAGCCATTTCAAAGGCGCGTGCGCGCTTCCATTGAATTTTATCCTGTGCAGAGCATTTGCCTTTTCTCGAGGTGAAGAAACCCTTTCCTGTCCTTGTGTGTGAAGGTGAGGTGAGGACAAGAGGGTCTTTTCAAAATTTCAAACATAAATAATTTGGAAATGCCGGGGATTGAACCCGGGACCTCATACATGCAAAGCATGCGCTCTACCACTGAGCTACAGCCCCTCTGCAAAGTTGGGGATGTAGACGAACATACGGAAATGACGGGCAGTAAAAGACCAGCTGGTCCATCAAGCCTGCTCCTCACTCGTGATTGCTGGAGCATCATTACTGACACTTGCTCCCCCTCAAGTGGAATTTCAGCTCCGTCTCTCCCGGACAACGAGATGCCCAGTCATCACACGTGCTCCAAATGTTCAACCTCTGCTTCAGTTCACGGGGTTTCTGCTCCGCTTTACTTTGAACTTTCCAAAAAAAAGTCAGCGGAAATAAAAAAATACAATTGCCAATAGTCAGTGACGAGGCTGATATCCAACCTCTGAATCAGAAAGTGAGATGGATGAATGACACAGCGTCAAACAAGAGCTGGGACTGCTCGCTAGACATTGCACTGTCACATATTCCGGTCAGTCGGCGGCTGTTATGAGCTGAGCTGCTGAGGGGACCGTGAGATGAAGTCCTGCTCAGGGATAATTTAATGCTTGTGGAGCCTCAGAAGTTGGAACTCGCTGAGCTCAGAAAGCGCGATTCGCCTTTCCGTGCGTAATTCTGATGAAAAATATTTGTGGAGATGCTGGGGATTGAACCCAGGACCTCATACATGCGAAACATGCGCTCTACCACTGAGCTACATCCCCCGATGAAATAAATAGCTACCCAACGAAAGAAGAACGGATTATCCTCATTTTGTGAGACCACCCATGGTGGGTCTGCCACGTGATAGATTATTTCCAGATTCAAAGATTGGGGAGGAGTGGGGAACAGGCGTTCAGACCACACAGAGGGAAGAATCGTCTGGATGTTAGGCGGTTCTTTATTTCCCAGAGTGTAGTGAGTCTCTGGATTGCATTGCCGGCTGGTCTGGTGGGTGCTGACACTTTGTATACTTGGCTTAAAATCATCGAGTTTTCTGTTCCAAGCAGACAATTAAAGATGAAGTTTGCGGACCTGATACAACTGTGGGTGAACGGAAGAAACCAGGCCTCGGCACTTAGTCTAATGAGAAAGGGGGAGTTGAGAAGAAAGGCTGGGAAAGGGGGGAGAAAGACCTTGAACTGTGCTGTAACCACCCTTCCTATTTCAGGGCGCATTTTTCGAACGCTCCCGTTATCAGTCACTTTGCTTACGGTTGGACGGGACTAGAAATGCTCAGGCACATTGTAGCAGAGGCCGGCAAGAATATTTCGAGTCCTCCTGCTTCAGAGGAGGGCAAGGTGAGGCACAGGCAGCATTGAGTCTCATTTCACTATAAAGGGCCAGGTGTGAGTTTGTGTTTAAAGATCACTTCACAAAAACACCTTGACGAGCTGAGGTTACTGACGGACATGATGGTCAGGAAAAGACCAGCTGGTTCATCAATCCTGTCCCACATGCCCGGAGCATCGTGACTGGACACTTCCTACCGACACCACCCGCCCCACCCACCGGAAACATGTAATCTCCTGGGAGCGGTTACAAACCAGAAAAAAATACAGGGCCAATTTTTGGAAAGTTCCTTCCCGACATCTTAAGGCGATTGAAACCAGTCCAGGACATGACAGTGACCATGTGTAGGTTAACTGTAAAACCACTCACTTTCCATATGATGCGATCTCTGTCCCAGTCAAGAACAGATCCAGATCCCTCGAGAAGGCAGAAAGAGACTCAGCACCCACCAAACCAGCCGGCAATGCATTCCAGAGACTCACTACTCTCTGGGAAATGAAGAACCGCCTGACATACAGACTATTCTTACCGCTGTGCAGTCAAAACGCCTGTTCCCTGCTCCGCCCCAATCTTTGAAACTGCAAATAATCTATCACGTGGCAGACCCACCTTGGATGGTCTCATAAAATGAGAACGATCAGTTCTTCTTTCCTTGGGTAGCTTTTTATTTTATCTGGGAATGTAGCTCAGTGGTAGAGCGCATGGTTCGCATGTAATGAAGTCCTTGGGTTCAATGCCCAGCATCTCCAACGCTATTTTTTCATCAGAATTACGCACGGAAAGGCGAATTTCGCTTTCTGAGCGCAGCGAGTTCCAACTTCTGAGGCTCCACAAACATTCAATTGTCCCGGAGCAGGACTTCATCTCACGGTCCCCTCAGCAGCTCAGCTCATAACAGCCGCCGACTGACCAGAATTCAAAAGGTAAAGTGTTTGGGCATCGAACCTGAGACCTCATACACGCGAAGCATGCGGTCTATCACTGAGCTCCATCAACAGATAATAACGATCTCGAACCAAATGTAAAAGGTCTGAGTCTCCCACTTTCCGAAGGCCACCCGAGGATTTACTGTGCTGAAAAGCATTTCCTCTTTTAAGCATAGGAGATACCTGAGGTCTGCGGACCTGATACTAGTATTTTAATTCCAGATTTTATTTAATTAATTCAATTTTTAATTAATTGAAATTGAATTCCCCAGCTGCCGTGGCGGGATTATTAGTCCAGGCCTCTGGATTACCAGTCCAGTAAACTAACCACGATACCACGGTACCCGCTGGGGAAACAGAAGAAACCAGGTCTCGTCACTCAGAGAAATGAGTAAGGGAGCGTTGCGAAGAAAGTCTGGGAGAGAGGTGAGTCTCCTCGGGCTGTGCCGACCAGCATTTCTGTTTCAGGTCGCTGTTCTTCCAACTGCTCGCTGGACATTGCACCGTCACACATTCCGATCAGTCGGCGGCTGTTTTGAGCTGAGTTGCTGAGGAGACCATGAGATGAAATCCTGCTCAGGGGCAATTTGATGCTTGTGGAGCCTCAGAGGTTGGAATTCGCGGCACACCAAAACCAAGCTTCGCCTTTCTGTGGGTAATTCTGGTGAGAAAATAGCTTTGGAGATGCTGGGGATTGAACCCAGGACCTCATACATGCAAAGCACGCGCTCTACCACTGAGCTACATCCCCAGATAGGAGCACATTCCAACGAAGAGCTGATCGCCTTCATTTTATGAGACCACAAAAGGTTTTTTTGGGGCTTCAATTCATCTCCTTTTCTGCTCCAAACAGACAATTAAACATGAAGTTTGCGGACCTGATATAATTGTGGGTGAACGGAAGAAACCAGGCCTCGGCACTCAGAGCAATGAGAAAGGGGGCATTGAGAAGAAATGCTGGGAGAGGGGGAGAGCCTCCTTTGGCTGTGCTGTCACCATCATTCCGATTTCAGGGTACATTTTTCGAACGCTCCCGTTATCAGTCACTTTGCTTACGGTTGGACGGGACTAGAAATCCTCAGGCACATTGTAGCAGAGTTCGGCAAGAATATTTCGAGTCCCCGAGCTTCAGAGGAGGGTAAGGTGAGATACAGACAGCATTGAGGATAATTTCACTATAGACGGATGCAGGATTTGCCCCAGGTGTGGTTTTGTGTTTAAAGATCACTTCACTGAAAACACCTTGACGGTCTGGGGTTACAGACGGACATGATGGTCAGGAAAAGACCAGTTGGTTCATCAATCCTGCCCCACATGCCTGGAGCATCGTGACTGGAATCTCCCTACCGACACCACCCGCCCCACCCACCGGAAACATGTAATCTCCTGCGAGCGGCGACAAACTAGAAACAAATCCAGCGTCAATAAGGAGGGTAAATTCTGGGAAATTCCTCCCCGACTTCTTCGGGCGATCGAATCGAGTCCAGTGGATCACACTGACCATGTGTAGGTTAACTGTAAAACCACTCACCTTCTCTATGATGCGATCTCTGCCCCAGTCAAGAACTGGTCCAGATCCATCCAGAAGGCAAAGAGAGAGTCAGCACCAACCACACCAGCCGGCAATGCATTCCAGAGACTCAGTACTCTCTGCGAAAAGATGAACCGCCTAACATCCAGACTATTCCCACCTCTGTGTCGTCTGAACGCCTGTCCGCTGCTCCTCCCCAATCTGTGAAACTGGGAATAATCTATTTCTTCACTCAGATGGTGGTGAACCTGTGGAATTCTCTATCAAAGAAGGCTGTGGAGGCCAAGTCACTGAATATATTTACGAAAGACAGATTTCTGCACACAGAAGGCATCAAAGCGTATGGAGAGAGAGCGGGAATATGGTATTGAGATAGAGGATCAGCCATGATCATACATCGTGGCGGAGCAGGTTCGAAGGGCCGAATGTCCGACTCGTGATCCTATTTTCTCTGTCATTATGACTGGGCCCGCTCTCCAGCCCCGGGATGGGAGCCATTTCAAATGCGCGTGCGTGCTTCCATTGAATTTTATCGTGTGCAGAGCGTTCGGTTTTTCTCGAGGTGAAGAAACCCTTTCCTGTCCTTGTGGAGAGGCTGGGGATTGAACCCGGGACCTCATACATGCAAAGCATGCGCTCTACCACTGAGCTACATCCCCACGGGCACAAGCCCGCCACTTTAGAGTAAAAGTGGGCTTTCCGCTCTGTCTCTCCCGGACAATGCGATGCCCAGTCGTTCCACGTGCTCACCATGTTCAACCTCTGCTTCAGTTCACGGGGTTTCTGCTCCTCTTTACTTTGAACCTTCCAAAAAAAAAGTCAGCGGAATTTTAAAAAATACAATTGCCAATAGTCAGTGACGAGGCTGACATCCAACCTCTGAATCATGAAGTGAGATGGATGAATAACACAGTGTCAAACAAGAGCTGGGACTGCTCGCTCGACATTGCACCGTCACACATTCCGGTCAGTCGGCGGCTGCTGTGAGCTGAGCTGCTGAGGGGACCGTGAGATGAATTCCTGCGACGGGACAGTTGGAACTTGCTGCGCTCAGAAAGCGCGATTCGCCTTTCCGTGCGTAATTCTGATGAAAAAAGATTTTTTGGAGATACTGGGGATTGAACCCAGGACCTCATACATGCGAAGCATGCGCACTACCACTGAGCTACATCCCCATATGCAACAAATAGCTAACCAAGGAAAGAAGAACTGACCGTTCTCATTTTCTGAGCCCGTCCAAGGTGGATCTGCCACGTGATAGATTATTTGCAGTTTCAAAGATTGGGGCGGAGCACGGGACAGGCGTTTAGACGACACAGAGGTAAGAATAGGCTGGATGTTAGTCGGATCTTCATTTCCCAGAGAGTAGTGAGTCTCTGGAATGCATCAGCTCTTCTTTCCCTGGTTAGACTGATTTCTTGTGTGGGGATGTAGCTCAGTGGTAGAGCGCATGCTTCGCATGTATGAGGTCCTGGGTTCAATCCCCAGCATCTCCAAAAATATTTTTCATCAGAATTACGCACGGAAAGGCGAATCGCGCTTTCGAAGCGCAGCGAGTTCCAACTTTTGAGGCTCCACAAGCATTAAATTATCCCGGAGCAGGACTTCATCTCACGGTCCCCTCAGCAGCTCAGCTCATAGCAGCCGCCGACTGACTGGAATGTGTGACAGTGCAATGTCGAGCGAGCATTCCCAGCTCTTGTTTGACGCTGTGTCATTCATCCATCTCACTTTATGATTCAGAATTTGGATGTGAACCTCGTTACTGAGTAGTGGCAATTATATATATTTTTTATTTCCGCTGACATTGTTTTTGGAAAGTTCAAAGTAAAGAGGAGCAGAAACCCCGTGAACTGAAGCAGAGGTTGAACATTGTGAGCACGTGTGACGACTGGGCATCGCGTTGTCCGGGAGAGACAGAGCGGGAAGCCCACTTTTGTTATTCTAAATTTGCAGTAGTTGTGGGTAGGGGATGTAGCTCAGTGGAAGAGCGCATGCTTTGCACGTATGAGGTCCCGGGTTCAATCCCCGGCATCTCCAAGCGCTTTATGTTTCGAATTTTGAAAAGACCCTCTTGTCCTCACCTCACCTTCACCCACAAGGACAGGAAAGGGTTTCTTCACCTCGAGGAAAACCGAACGCTCTGCACACGGTAAAATTCAATGGAAGCACGCACGCGCCTTTGAAATGGCTCCCATCCCGGGGCTGGAGAGCGAGCCCAGAAATAATAACAGAGAAAATAGGATCACGAGTCGGCCATTGGGCCCTTCGAGCCTGCTCCGCCATTATATATGATCATGGCTGATCCTCTATCTCAATACCACATTTCCGCTCTCTCTCCATACGCTTTGTTGCCTTCTGTGTGTACAAATCTGTCTTTCTTAAATATATTCAGTGACTTGGCCTCCACAGTATCCTATGGTGGAGAATTCGACACGTTCACCACCCTCTGAGTGAAGAAATAGATTATTCCCAGTTTCACAGATCGGGGAGGAGCAGCGGACAGGCGTTCAGACTACACAGAGGTAGGAATAGTCTGGATGTTCGGCGGTTCTTCTTTTCCCAGAGAGTACTGAGTCTCTGGAATGCATTGCCGGCTGGTGTGGTGGGTGTTGACTCTCTCTTTGCCTTCTGGATGGATCTTGACCAGTTCTTGACTGAGGCAGAGATCGCATCATATAGAAGGTGAGTGGTTTTACAGTTAACCTACACATGGTCAGTGTGATCCACTGAACTCGATTCGATCGCCGGAGGGAGTCGGGGAGGAATTTCCCAGAATTTCCCCTCCTTATTGGCGCTGGATTTGTTTCCAGTTTGTCGCCGCTCCCAGGAGATTACATGTTTCCGGTGGGCGGGGCGGGTGTTGTCGGGAGGAAGTGTCTGGTCACGATGCTCCAGGCATGTGGGGCAGGTTAATGAACCAACTGGTCTTTTCCTGACCATCATGTCCGTCTGTAACCCCAGATCGTCAAGGTGTTTTCAGTGAAGTGATCTTTAAACACAAAACCACACCTGGGGCAAGTCCTGCATCCGTCTATAGTGAAATTACACTCAATGCTGTCTGTGTCTCACCTTACCCTCCTCTGAAGCTCGGGGACTCGAAATATTCTTGCCGGCCTCTGCTACAATGTGCCTGAGGATTTCTAGTCCCGTCCAACCGTAAGCAAAGTGACTGATAACGGGAGCGTTCGAAAAATGTGCCCTGAAATCGGAATGATGGTGACAGCACAGCCAAAGGAGGCTCTCCCCCTCTCCCACCCTTTCTTCTCAACGCCCCCTTTCTCATTGCTCTGAGTGCCGAGGCCTGGTTTCTTCCGTTCACCCACAATTATATCAGGTCCGCAAACTTCATGTTTAATTGTCTGTTTGGAGCAGAAAAGGAGATGAATTGAAGCCCAAAAAAAATCTTTTGTGGTCACATAAAATGAAGGAGATCAGCTCTTCGTTGGAATGTGCTCCTATCTGGGGATGTAGCTCAGTGGTAGAGCGCGTGCTTTGCATGTATGAGGTCCTGGGTTCAATCCCCAGCATCTCCAAAGCTATTTTCTCAACAGAATTACCCACAGAAAGGCGAATCTTGATTTCGGTGTGCCGCGAATTCCAACCTCTGAGGCTCCACAAGCATCAAATTGCCCCTGAGCAGGATTTCATCTCACGGTCTCCTCAGCAGCTCAGTTCAAAACAGCCACCGACTGATCGGAATGTGTGACGGTGCAATGTCCAGCGAGCAGTTCGAAGAACGGCGACCTAAAACAGAAATGCTGGTCGGCACAGCCCGAGGAGACTCTCCTCTCTCCCAAACTTTCTTCGCAACGCTCCCTTTCTCATTTCTCTGAGTGACGAGACCTGGTTTCTTCTGTTCACCCAGCGGGTTCGGTGGTATCATTAGGTTACTGGACTGGTAATCCCGAGACCTGATCGAATAATCCAGCTTCATGAATTCAAATCCCGCCACGGCAACGAGGGAATTCAATTTCAACTAATTAAAAATTGAATTCATTAAATACAATCTGGAATTAAAATACTAGTATCAGGTCCGCATACCTCAAGTATCTGAAAAGAGGAAATGCTTTTCAGCAGATTAAGTCCTCGGGTTTCTTTAGGAAAGTGAGGCACTCAGTCATTTTACACTTGGTTCGAGATCGTTATTATCTGGTGATGGAGCTCAGTGAAAGACCGCATGCTTCGCGTGTGTGAGGTCTCAGGTTCTATGCCCAAACACTTTACCTTTTGAATTCTGGTCAGTCGGCGGCTGTTATGAGCTGAGCTGCTGAGGGGACCGTGAGATGAAATCCTGCTTCGGGACAATTGAATGTTTGTCTCAGAAGTTGGAACTCGCTTCCCTCTGAAAGCACGATTCGTCTTTCTGTTGGACATTCTGGTGAAAATAAATGGTGGAGGTGTTAGATATTGAACCCAGAAATTTATACACGCAAAGCAGGCGCTATACCACTGAGCTGCAACCCCGAATCCAATAGACCTATAACCAAGGGTAGAAGAACTGGGTGTTCACTGTCTTAAGACCACCCAATGATTTACTGGGCTTAAAATCATCTCCTCTTGTGCTCCAAGCAGACAACAGCCACCTCGTCACGTAGCGGACGGTTGGACGGGACGAGAAATTCTCAGGCACATTGCAGCAGAGGCCTGAAAGAATATTTCGAGCCCTTGAGCTTCAGAGGAGAATAACGTGAGACGCACAGACATTGAGTCTCGTTTCACGAAAGACAGACGCAGGACATGCCGCAGGAGTGGGTTTGTGTGACGATCGCTTCATTGAAAATACCTTGACGAGCTGGGGACGCACACGAACAAACGGAAATGACGGGCAGTAAAAGACCAGCTGGTCCATCAAGCCTGCCCCTCACTCGGGATGGCTGGAGCATCATTACTGACACTTACTCCCCCTCCCCCCGCCCGCAGCCATGGAATCTCCCGGAAGAGGCAAAGATCCTGAGAAAAAATCCTGTGCCTTTAGGGGATAGAATACACTGGAAAATTCATCCCCGATCCCCTCAAGTGATCGAAATCAGTCCAGGAGATCATATGGATCAGAAGCACGTTAATAGTAAATCCTCTTACTTTTTATATGTTGCGACCTCTTCCCCAGCCAAAAACCGGTCCAGTTCCCTGGAGAAGGCAGACAGAGAGTCAGCACCCACTACATCAGCCAGCAACGCATTGCAGAGGTTCACTACTCACTGGGAAAAGAAGAGCCGCCTCTCCACATTCTTCCTACCAAAATGCATCACTTCACACTTCTGTGATTATATTTCATCTGCCATGTATTTCCCATTTCACCAGTCTGTCCATGTCCTCCTGAAGACTGGTTACTATCCTCCACATTATTTACTACTTTTCGAGTTTTGTTTCATCTGCAAACTTTGAAATGATACCCTCTATACCCAAGTCCAGGATATTAATATATATCATATGGAGCAGTGGTGCTAATAGTGACCCCTGGGGAACACCACTGTATACTTCCCTCCAGTCTGAAAAAACACCGTTCACCATTACTCTCTGCTTTCTGTCTCCTAGTCAATTTTGTATCCGCGCTGCCACTGTCCGTTTAATCACATGGGTGACAACTGTTAGATCCGTGGGTTAAACTATCGCATCGTTAGATATTGGGCAGTGCAGAACACGAATATCCAGTTCAGATTATATGGGGAATTACTGTCACATCCCTGGGTTATACTGTGTTATTATTAGTTATGTGGCAGTCCAGAAACACGAATGTACAGTTCAGTTTAAAAAGGAATCTGTTGATGCATCCTTGCGTTACACTGTCATATTGTTAGAAAGTGGACAGTGCAGAATATGATTATCTAGTTCAGATTACACGGGGGAACTACAATTACATCCCTGGGTTACACGGTCGTGTTGTGAGATATTGGGTAGTGCAGAACCACGAATATTCAGGCCAGAATAGAGGGGGAGCTATTGTTACATTCGTGGATTGCATTATAGTATTGTGAGGTATTGGAGAGTGCAGAAACATGAATATCCTGTTCAGATTATAAAGAGATATTATTGTTACATTACTGGGCTACACTATCATGTTGTTAGGTATTCGGTAGTGCAGAAACATGAATGTCCAGCTCAGATTATAAGGAGGGAACTATTGTTACAGCCCTGGCTTACACTGTCATATTGTTAGATATTCGACAGTGCAGAAACATGAATATTCAGTTCCAATCATAAGGGGAACTATTGTTACATCCTTGAATTACACGATCATATTGTTAGACATTGGGCAGTGCAGGAACATGAATATCCAGTTTAGATTAGAAGCGGGAACTATTGTTACATCCCTGGGTTACACCGTCATATTGTTAGACACGGGGCAGCACACCGGCCTCCAGGATCATTCAAGCACGTCACAAATCACAATCTAGGAGAAACATGAAGCTTAGAGGATTACAGAACAGGGGCCCATCGTGTCAGTGCCAGCTCATGGTTAAAGCAATTCAAAATGTATGCAATGGCAAACTTTCTCCCAAGTGCCCTTTATCTTCATCAATTTCAAATATGTATTCAATTTTCTCTTAAATGATACCATGGTAAAAATTGCTATTGTACCTTTTCTGGTTATTCCATTCCCGATGGTAAAATATTCCATGCTCCAAAAAATCTCTGCGTGAAGAATTTAAAATTAAACTCTTTCATTATGAGCTGGAATTGTTGACCTCTTGTCACTGATACTAACAACCAGAGGATAAAGTAATTGTCTGTTACTCTATCACTGATCCTCACAACCAGAGGATACAGTAATTCTCTATTACTCTATCACTGATCCTCACGACCACACGATACAGTAATTCCCCATTACTCTATCATTGATCCTCACAACCAGAGGATACAGTAATTCTCTATTACTCTATCACTGATCCTCACAACCAGACCATACAGTAATTCGCTATTACTGTATCACTGATCCTCACAACCAGAGGATACAGTAATTCCCGATTACGTTATCACTGATCCTCACAACCAGAGGATACAGTAATTCTCTATTACTCGATCACTGCTCCTCACAACCAGACGATGCAGTAATTCTCTATTTCTCTATCACTGATCCTCACACCAGAGGATACAGTAATTCTCTATTACTCTATCACTGATCCTCACAACCAGAGGATACAGTAATTCTCTATTACTCTATCACTGATCCTCACAACCAGAGGATACAGTAATTCTCTATTACTCGATCACTGCTCCTCACAACCAGACGATGCAGTAATTCTCTATTTCTCTATCACTGATCCTCACAACCAGAGGATACAGTAATTCTCTATTACTCTATCACTGATCCTCACAACCAGAGGATACAGTAATTCTCTATTACTCGATCACTGCTCCTCACAACCAGACGATGCAGTAATTCTCTATTTCTCTATCACTGATCCTCACAACCAGAGGATACAGTAATTCTCTATTACTCTATCACTGATCCTCACAACCAGAGGATACAGTAATTCTCTATTACTCGATCACTGCTCCTCACAACCAGACGATGCAGTAATTCTCTATTTCTCTATCACTGATCCTCACAACCAGAGGATACAGTAATTCTCTATTACTCTATCACTGATCCTCACACCAGAGGATACAGTAATTCCCTATTACTCTATCATTGATCCTCACAACCAGAGGATACAATAATTCCCTATTACTCTATCACTGATCCTCACAACCAGGCGATGCAGTAATTCTCTCTTACTCTATCAGTGATGCTCACAACCAGAGGATACAGTAATTCTCTATTACTCTATCGCTGATCCTCACAACCAGGCGATACAGTAATTCTCTGTTACTCTATCACTGATCCTCACACTAGAGGATACATAATTCTCTATTACTCTATCACTGATCCTCACAACCAGAGGATACAGTAATTCTCTATTACTCTATCACTGATCCTCACAACCAGAGGATGCAGCAATTCTCTATTACTCTATCACTGATCCTCACAACCAGAGAATACAGTAATTCTCTGTTACTCTATCACTGATCCTCACACTAGAGGATACAGTAATTCTCTATTACTCTATCACTGATCCTCACAACCAGGCGATACAGTAATTCTCTATTACTCTATCACTGATCCTCACAACCAAAGGATACAATCATTCTCTATTACTCTATCAAACAACTTCATGATTCGAAATTTAAGTTTCCTCTCCTCCATTTCCATCGAAAAATTCCCGGAATTTCACGTCTTTCCTCATACAGCTTCCCTTCCCTGGCCTCATTCGAGGCAATGAACATTGTGCTTTCTATGCGTTGAGTGCAGTTTCTATAATGGCCGTCAAAACTGCAGACTGTACTCTGGATCTACGGGCTTTAACCAAAGAGAGTCACTCATAAAGCTGCATCATATTAAGAGAGTAGGAATAAATGGGTCTTTTGAAACAGAGCGCAGGAATAAATGGGTCTTTTTCGGGGTGGCAGGCGGTGACTGGTGATGTGCCCCAGGGATCAGTGCTTAGGCCCCAACTATTCACAATATATATCAATCATTTGGGTGAGGAAACCAAATGTAATATTTCCAAGTTTTCTGACGACACAAAACTTGGTGGGATTGTGAGTTGTGAGGAGGATGCAAAGAGGCTTCAAGGCGAATTAGGCAAGTTGAATGAATGGGCAAATACATGGCAGATGCAATATAACGTGACGGAAGCAAAAACAGAAAGGCACAGTATTATGTTAATGATGATAAATTGGGAAATGTTGATGTACAAAGGGACATGGGTGTCCTTGTACAACAGTCACTGAAAGCAAACATGCAGGTGCAGCAAGCAGTTCGGAAGGCGAATGGTATGTTGGCCTTCATTACAAGAGGATTTGAGTACAGGATCGAGGATGTCTTACAGCAGTTTTACCCGTCCTTGGTGAGACCACACCTGGAGTATACTGTGCAGTTTTGGTTTCCTTACCTAAGAAAGGATATACTTGCCATAGAGGGAGTGCAGAGAAGGTTCACCAGACTGGTTCCTGGGATGGCAGGACCGTCGCATGAGGAGAGATTGGGTGAACTAGGCCTGTATTCACGAGCGTTTCGAAGAATGAGAGGGGATCTCATTGAAAGGTATAAAGTTCTGATTGAATGCAGGGAGGATGTTTCCTCTGGCTGAGGGGTCACAGTCTCAGGATACAGGGTAGGACATTTAGGACTGAGATGAGGAGAAATTTATTCACTCAGAGGCTGGTGAACATGCAGAATTCTCTACCACAGAAGGCTGTGGAGGCCAAGTCACTGAATATATTAAAGAAGGAGCTCGATAGATTTCTAGACACAAAAGGCATCAAGGGGTATGGGGAGAGAGCGGGTATATGGTATTGAGAGAGAGGATCAGCCATGATCATATTGAATGGCGGAGCAGGCTCGAAGGGCCCAATGGCTTACTCCTGCTCCTGTTTTCTATGTTTATATGTTCCTATCAGCCCGAGCCAGAAGTAAACCAGGTTTTACCAAAGAGAGAAAAGACAAATAACTAATAAACCTTCACCCTGGTCACTGTAACTGGTCTCATTATACATAGACGACTCCCTAAAGGCTGCCTCCGCAGTCCATTTGTCCCATTTTTGACAGCCCTGCCTTCAGCGATATCCATGCACTAGAATGCCCTCTATTGCAATGCGATGGTTGTAGATAAACCGAGTTATGTTGTTCGAACAATACAGTGTCCACAAGTAATGGCCAATGTTAATTTATCTCAACAAGTCCGTCTATTATATAAATCTTTTTCTGGTACAAAAATATTAGCCCAGAAATTACATTTGTTCATTCAGTGGACAACTAATGAACACAGTCCAATGAAAGTTAACAACAACTCGCATTCACAGACCGCCTTTAATGTAATAAACATTCCCAGGGGGCTTCACGGAGGGGTGGGTAAAAACGGGCACTAAAGGAATAAGAAGATATCAGGAGGACTGGTGAAAAAACCTTGGTCAAAGAGTGGGTGTAAGGAGGGTGTAAAATGAAGAGAAGCAAATGGACAGACGGAGGGAATAAGGTTGGTTTTTGAAAGTAGAATTTAGTTGTCTGAAGGAATGGCCGCCAATGGTGAGATGAAGAGAGTGGAGGATGGTAAAATATAACAATAACTACTTGTATTTATACAGCGGATTTAACATAGATTAATATCCTAAGGCGATTTACTGAAGTATAATCGGACAAAAATGGACCCCCGGCCAAAGAAGGAGATATTAGGAGGGATAACAAAATCATGAAGCAAGGGATTAGTAATGTTGGTTAAGGGATAAATATTATCCAGGAAAGCAGGATAACTCCCCTGTTCTTTTTCCAATACTTCTGTGGAATCTTTTACATCTACTTGAGAGGGCAGATAGGTTTTCCGTTTAACATGTCCTAAGAAAGTGAACACCTGCGACAGTCCAGTGCTCCCTCAGTGATGCACTGCAATGTCAGCTTGAATTATGTGTTCAAGTCTCTGTGACTGAACTCATAACCTTCTAACTCAGAAGCGAGACTGCTGCCAGTGAACCACGGCTGAAACCTGAAAGGTGGAGAGGGAGATAGAGTGGCATAGAGTGGGAATCCTGGAGCGTGGATATGGCTGAAGGCACGGCTGTCAAAAGTAGGGCAAATGGACTGAGGCTGCACAAGCGGCCACAGGTGGAGGAGCAGAGTCTTTGGCAGGGGCTGCGGGGCTGGATGAGGTTACAGAGATAGGGAGGGGTGAGGCCCCGGTGGATTTAAGTGTATGAAAGAATAAAAATAAACTACAGGCTTAGGAGACTGGAAGCAATTGAGGATTTGGATGATTAGTGATGGACTCTCCAATCAAAAAGCGAGGAGAATGGATGAAATCAGTCGAAATGATGTGGAGATTGTGGGGTCAAAGATCATGACTTCCCAATTTTTCCTGGCTGAATTCGTGGCTCATCTAAACAGGATGTCGCTCTGACAACACAAAGAAGTTGGAAGTCCAGCTGAAAACTGGTCCATGTCTGTGGACAATGTCACCAAAGGGCAGCATGTAGATGAGGAAGAGGAGGGAGCAAAGGATTGAACCTTTGGAGACATCTGATATAACGGTGATAGGGTGGGAAGAGAAGCTTCTCCTGGCTATGATCAGATAGGTGAGTGGAACCAAGCGAGGGTAGTCCCACCAAAAGAGGCCAACGATCGATGAATGAGGAGGTGACGGGTGGGTTTCCTGTCGGTGTTGAGGAGAGGGCGGAGATGGGGAGAGGTGGGCCATGGATGAAAATGTGAACTATTGGGCGATCAGGAACTAGGAGTCAGTGAGGGTCAGTGAGACCGAGCAGGACCTGCTGCTGGTTGGAAGGTGGAGGGTGGCTGGCCGTCAGGAGTGAACTGGAGGAATGGGGTCTGGAGGGGACAGAGGCATTGATGAGGGTTTCAATGACAATTGGCTGAGGAATGAATGATGGCGGGTGAGGGAAGCGGGGTTTACACCGGACCAATTTACTGGAGCCATCAACCAATGTAAAATAAACGGGTAAACATCTGCAGTAAAATAACGGAGAGAGGAATGGCAATAAAGCTCGTTCAGTGTCCAACCCCCAATATCACCCACTGTCATTTCTCGGCTACAATCCTCAACGTGCCCTTTAATTGTCCCTGTGCCAGAGACACAAAATTCATATTTTGACCGAGAATCTGCAGGAACAGTGAAACGGGTCTGTTTGTGCCCCTGGATTCAGTGTACATTCAGAGAAATCGGTAAAATTTATAGATGAATCGTCAGGAGTGAACATGATCAATACAATTATATGAAAACTGTAAATGTAGCCGCTCATTGTTGTTGGACCAGTCCTTTCTGAGCACAGCTTTTAACTTTATTCCTGAGAGAGGTCTCATTAAGATAATATTCTGGACATTGAGATGTTTGCGATATATCCACGTCATTATTTACATTGGAGACAAAGCTGCTGATGCAATGTATTTGTTTCGGCGACTGTAAGTAATAGCAATGATCCAGGGTATAACCGTGTCAGTGGAGATTCATCCTCTGTATAAATCAGGGCTTGTTGCAATGTATCAGTTCAGAGTGCCTGCCGGAGCTGCGGTTTTCAGTTCAACAGAAGTCACTGCTTCTCACAGAAATGGGATATTCAGCAATTTTTCAGATTGAACGCATTTGCTATCCTGTTCTTGCAGCCATTGGAGTTCCAGGTAAGCCGTTATCTCATCTGTGAATATTGTAAATCGGTGTTAACTGTGCTGCTGTACTTGGTTAATTATTTTTTCTCCCACCATATTTTACGCAGCCAGCCGTTCTCTTATTTCAGTTGAATGATAGATTGTTTAAAGTCTCTGCTCTTTTGGTCTTGTCGGAGCTGCATTATATCTGTAATGAACATTGTATTTCCAACCCTGGCACTGTTACTGAACTCTTCTTTGTACTCAATATACTGTTGATTAATGGTATGTCCTTAACTTCAAAACGTTCAGTCTTGTAACAGCTGAATTATATCTGTTATGATCTTTACATATCCAACACAGTCATTGTTACTGGATTATTCTCTGCACTGAATTTATTGTGGAATAACGGTCCATCCTTCGGTCCTGTAGCAATTGCATTATTTCTGCCGTGAACACTGTTTATCCAACCCTGGCATTGTTACTGGATTATTCTCTGTACTGAATGCATTGGAATCAGGTGTGTGGGTTAAGAGCTGGTATCAGACCATCAGGAACTGGAACAGTTTCATGTTGTGAAATATATTTCCATAAATGTGTTTTCAGTGATTGATAATGAGACAGCTCACGGTCTCAGTGTTACAAGGAGGCAGTGCAATGTCCTCCCTCCACAATAACATGGTTCAGTTTAACTGGGATTTCAATCTACTTATTGGTTCTCACTGTTATGAAATATTTCGTTTTGTGTGTGTCTGTCGCAGCTCCAGAAGTCTGGCTGCTGAACTGAGTTTGCTGCTGATTCTTTCACATCTCATTCTTTGCTTCACTGTGGATGAATTCACTGTAAAATGCAATGTTTTGAAGTTATGTTGTATCAGTTTGAACTTTATCTGTTGGAATCAGGAGCCTTTCTATTTATCTGTAGATGATAAGTTGCAGCGGTGATGTTGGTGTTTTGTTAATTGCACAATGCCGCCATCTAACGCTGTACTTTATAATTACAGGAGAAGGAATTTCAATTGTTGTGAGGTGTGTCTGGAACAGGCATTCGATTCTGTTTATTCCATACATTGTAGATGAAGTGAACAGTGTAGGTGAACAGGTGGCGACTTGGATGGTCTGAAGAAACATTCACAGAGACTTCACCATTTAACAAACTGACACTAAGAATAGGATCGTTGGAACACGGGGCTGGTGAAGAGAAAGCAGGCGCAGGATGTTAGGATTTACTCGGATGTGAAAAGCGGCATAGAGAGAGAGTAGAGAGAGTGCGGAGAGCTGGAGATGGGCGTTAGAGAACGCGAATGAGATGGAAAACGAAAGGGGGAGAGAAGGATCGAGAGGAATAGAGAGAGACAGAGAGAGACGCATGGAGAATGAGGGAGAGAGAGAGAGATACACACACACAGAATGGGACAGAGGGGGAGAGAGACAGAGCGACAGCGATGTGAATAATTCACCGGAATGAATTACTGAAACATCCAGTACAATTATGAAAATGAAATGTGAATTGAAGGTGTTATTATGATGTTGTCAGATTGTGAGAGTTTTATTGTACTCTCTCCGGGTGTGTTTATCACTATCAGGTCCTCAGTCTGTTTATGTGAATATTCCGTTCACTTGTTTACTGACTGAATAAATAAACAAAACTGAAATGTATTTTATGAATAAAATCAGTGATTTTTTGATAGCATTGAATTATTAGGATGCTGTATTCTAGAAGCCATGTGTCAGCTTCAAAGAACGAGGTTAATTTAATAATTGGATTTTAATTTAATTTTAATTGAATGTGCAAAGTGAATTTATTGGAAATATTATGCAACCAATAACCACAAAAAATAAAATTTGAATTCATTAATTGCCTTGTGTTACTGGGACGAGTAGATTAGATTTCCTCCAACTGCAGTCTCTCCCGGTGAATCCCAGCCTCTCCTCCCGCTTCATTGAATTCTCTGCATCTTATTCATTCTTTCATTTGATCCGCTTTTCCAAACCACGTGTTGCTGTCTCCCCTCCAGTTCTTATGCCATTTTCCTTGTCTCCCTCCGAATCTCACTTACTGGCTCGGCCTCCAACAGCCTCTTCCAATCCGATCCGAAGCCTCAAACTCACCGCCATGGATGTCAGTCTTCCCCGTCTTGTGCCAGCCCCTGTCGGCTCTCTTCACCCAGAGTAACAAACCAGCAGTACCTCCCCCTGTCCCATCACCTTCCAGGCTCTCAGTCACTTTCCCGTCCATCTGGAGCCCAAATTCGGATTTAATCTATTGGATTCACTGTCCGTAAAACCCCTTCTCCCTTGTCCACCGGCTCTGCGCCCTCTCTCGTCTCTTTGAGTGGATCCGGTGCTCACTTTATTCACTTTCTGTATCAATTTCCCAATTCATTGTTTATAATTGTGTTTAAAAACATTTCTCTGCCCGAAAGCGCTGCCCAGGTCAGTGAATCAGTTTCCACCGTTTGATGCAGCAACAAAGCTGGAAATTTCACCCCAGATCCTGTCAAACTGCTGCTTTGTCTCCAGGTCTGATCAGTAATTTCTCTCCTTCCGTTTCTCTCTCTTACAGTTAACTTGGTGGCGATTGTGATCCTGTCCCGAGGAAAGTGCGGACTCTCCAAATGTATCACTCGCTACCTGGTGGGAATGGCGGCGGCCGATCTCCTGGTCATTATCACTGATGTGATATTGAGGGTGATTGGTAGGATTTATTTCCCAGTTTCATTCTTGACCATTACCCCCGTGTGCCGTCTTATTGTCACCATGACTTTTTCAGCCACAGCGGCCTCTGTCTGGTTCACAGTCGCTTTCACCTTTGATCGATTTGTGGCCATTTGTTGTCAGAAGCTGAAAACTAAATATTGCACCGAGAAAACGGCGGCTGTTGTTATCGGGGTGGTGAGTGCGCTGAGCTGTTTACTAAACATTCCCTGGAACTTTGTATTTGACCCGGAATATAGAATGGACAATGTACCCCGGGGTTGTGTCGTGAAACCGACCTTATTCACTTCACCCATATGGGCAGCGTTTGACTTGTTTCATCTTGTGTTAATGCCTTGTCTCCCATTCATTCTGATTTTGCTGTTCAATGTTCTCACCGCCAGGCACATTTTAGCGGCCAGTAGAGTCCGCAGGGGACTCCGGGGCCGCAGCAATGGAGAGAATCACAAGGATCCAGAGATGGAGAACCGAAGGAAATCCATCATTTTACTCTTCAGTATATCAGGCAGTTTTATATTGTTATGGAGCACATTCGTTTTTTATGTTATCTCTCTGCATACAAAAAACGCCCAGTACTATACGGTCAGTGACATTGAGTCAGCCGGATTCATGCTTCAACTTCTCAGTTCCTGCACCAACACGTGTATTTATGCTGTGACCCAGACTAAATTCAGAGAGGAGCTGAAGAACGGGGTGAAATACCCACTGAATCTAATTGTTACATTAGTTAAATCATAGAAACGTCTCAAGACTTTTCATCCGAAATTACATAAAAAGTCAATGAGAGTGGACTTTCCGGTTTGGCGGTGGTGTAAGTCGGCGGTCGCTGATCGGCCGCCTGTTATTCACTACGCCTGATTTTATGATCCATTGACACCAATGAGTTCACTAAAGTAACTGATATCAATCCAATACTTCAACTAAATTTGGAAATAGCAGACAGGAATTATATTTTACCCAACAAATGCGCTGTTGTGAAATGATACAAGATGTGATTCTAACATGAAATGGTTCACTGTTATTAGTCTGGAAATAATACAATTTCAATATTAAATGTTTAATTCTGAAATGAATAAAAAATGAATTTCCCTTCACACACACTGCCCGGTGGGATGGACTGAGGGTGAGCTGTCAGTGTCAGACAGCGTCCTGTTCATTGGGACATTTGTTTTGACCAGAACAGAATAATAATGGACCAACACCCGAACCGTTACTAACTGGTAAAATATTAATGTAATTTCAAACTCCAGTGGGGAGTTCCGGAGATCGTTTCCTCTCTGAGCTGTTGTGCAGCAAAGTTTACTCACTGCAGGGAGTTTAATGGGACATGAGGCTGGGCCTGGTTACACAGATCTATAAGGAAACCTCCTGATACATTTCTGAGACGATCAGGGGCCGGGAGATTTCTCACGCTCTCAGCAGGCCAAGGGAAAGCTCTCCTGCTCCTCCTTACTCCAAAAAATATAAGTTAAAAATAAACTTCTCAGTGTTCTGGATCACTCAATGCCCATCGATAGGGCGGCTCCTCCTCCCATTCGTCACCAAATTTAAATACTGTCCCAGATACGTCATAATACTCTGATTTACATATTACACGTGGTCTGACCGGAAACAGGTGGGTGTTGCTCCGGCCGCTCTTCTCAGGACCCGACCCACGGTGGTGGAGGCAGGAACTCCAACGTTAAAGGGGCGGTAAGTGACCTGACACCATTTACTCGCCTCGACCATCCCATTTCCGCCAGGCGGGGATAGTTAAAATCGGCCACACTTTTCCTGACCTCCGCCCTAATATCAATCTTCGAAGCCCACAAGCTGGTCCATTGTCTCAAACTGCACCGGTTCACAACACGTGGAGGGAAATGTTCACCATCGCTGGAGGCTGAACTGGTGGAGCGGATCACCCCCCCCCTCCCCCCGCTGAAAGAACCGGCCCGATTTTAATTTCTGCTCCGTCAGTTTACCGCCCAAGCAGTGAAGGTGAAATTACCCCCTCCGTCTCTGACCCCAAGCTTCTACAGGTGTGTGAAAGACATCAGACAGTGTTCGCCAAACACTGACATGAATGTGGGCGAAAATATCGGTGTATTCAGGTAAAAGGTGATAACCCCCCTCCACGGAGACTGCTCTCGGACCTGACGGTATCCACCCCATCGGATTAAAGGAAACAGTTGGGGAAATTAGAGATGCATTAGTTATAATTTCCCAAAGCTCTCTGGACTCAGGAATTGTGCCTTTGGATATAAATGTTGAAAATGTCACTCCGTTATTTAAAAAAGGAGGGAGGGAGAAACCAGGACAATACAGACCTGTCATTTTAACGTCGGTTGTGGGGAACTTACTGAAATCTATCATGAGACACAAATTGAGCTGGTCAAAGAGAGTCAACTTGGATTTGTGAAGGGTAGGTCATGTCTGACTAATTTAGCTGGATTTGTTGAGGAAACCAACAAGGTGGACAGGGGAGTGTCTATGGATGTTGTCTATGTGGACTTCCAGAAGGCATTTGATAAGGTTCAGCACAAGAGATTAATAGAATAAATAAAATGCACACAATTGAAAGTGACCTTGTGACATGGGTTGTAATTGATTGGGAGGTCGGAGAAGAGAGTAGGGATAAAGGGAAAGTTCTTTGATTGGTGGGATATGACAAGTGGTGTTCCCAGGGATCTGCACTGGGGCCTCAGCTTTTCACCATATTTATCAATAAATTGGATGAAGGAATAGAGAGTTGTAGATCCAAGTTTCCAGATGACACAAAGTTATGAGGCACAGTAAGTGGTGTAGATGGGAGCAGGAAGTTACAAAGGGACTGTTTAAGTGAATGGACAAACTGCGGCAGATGGAGTTCAATGTGAGGAAGAGTGAGATCATTCAATTTGGATGCAAAAAGGAAACATTGGAGTATTTTCTTAAAGTGAGAGATTGGGAACGGTGGAGGAGCAAAGGGATTTGTGTGTCCATGTACACAAATCACTAAAGGCGAGTGCACAGATACAAAAAGCAATCACAGATTAATGGCCTTTATCTCCAGGGCTGGAATACAAAGGGAAGGAAGTGATGCTTCAGTTCTACAGAGTCTTGGTCAGAGCCCCTCTGGAGTACTGATCCTCACCAAGGATATATTGGCCTTGGAGGGGGGACAGTGCAGATTCACCAGAATGATACTCGGGCTGGATAAACTTGGTTTCCATTCACTTGAGTTTAGAAGGTTGAGGGGTGATCTGATCCAGGGATTTAAAATTATAAAGGGGCTCGATAGGGTCGAAATAGAAAATATTTTCTCCAGTGGGGGAATCCAGAACAAGAGGACATAAACTTAAATTTAGAGCTAGGGCGTCTCGGATTGAAATTAGGAAGCTCTTTTTCACACAAGTGTAGTGGAAATCTGCTCAGGCTGATTGAAGTGGACCCTGTGATATAATACAATTTTCTGTCCTGTCAGACTTGGACATCTTGTAGATCCATCTTTTGAAAAGGTGAAGGAACTCAGGATTCCACACACTTCATCATAAGTCCTCAAACTAGAAAGAGTGCAGAAAAGATTTACGAGGATGCTACCGGGACTTGATGGTTTGACTTATAGGGAGAGGTTGGATAGACTGAGACTGTTTTCCCTGGAGAGTAGGAGGTTTAGGGGTGATCTTACAGAAGTCTATAAAATAATGAGGGGCATAGATAAGGTAGATAGTCAAAATCTATTCCCAAAGGTAGGGGAGTCTATAACGAGGGCGCATAGATTTAAGGTGAGAGGGGAGAGATACAAAAGGGTCCAGAGGGGCAATGTTTTCACTCAAAGGGTGGTGAGTGTCTGGAACGAGCTGCCAGAGGCAGTAGTAGAGGCGGGTACAAATTTGTCTTTTAAAAAGCATTTGGACAGTTACATGGGTAAGATGGGTATAGAGGGATATGGGCCAAGTGCAGGCATCTGGGACTAGCTTAGTGGTATAAACTGGGCGACATGGACATGTTGGGCCGAAGGGCCTGTTTCCATGTTGCAAACTTCTATGATTCTTATCATCAAGATATGAAGGACTAGAAACACTTTGTTTGAAAGAAAGCTGATTCATTTGACACTTGTACAGAATACTAAACTCCAGCCCAGTTAAAGGGATTATTAACATCAAAAACAAACCCCAACTGTCAGAATGAACACGGTTCAGTCCTGGATGTGATTAACAGCAGCAATAACAGCAGAATCCAACTCCTGGAATCACATGTGATCCCGCTGGTGACTCAGCAGGAGGGATGATCGAGTGAAACTCTTCCCACACACGGAGCAGGTGAACGGCCTCTCCCCACTGTGGACCCGTTGGTGTGTCAGCAGATCACTTTTACTTTGAAAGCTTTTCTCACAGACAGAACATTTAAAAAGACACTTATCAGTGTGAACAAGTTAATGTTCAATGAGGTGGGAAGATTGAGTGAATCACTTCCCACACACGGAGCAGGTGAACGGCCTCTCCCCAGTGTGAACTCGCTGGTGTATCAGTCGGCTGGATGACTGAATGAATCCCTTCCCACACACGGAGCAGGTGAACGGCCTCTCCCCAGTGTGAGTGCGTTGGTGTGTCAGCAGATCACTTTTTCTTTTAAAGCTCTTCTCACAGACAGAACATTTAAAAAGTCTCTTATCAGTGTGAACAAGTTGATGTTCAATGAGGTGGGATGACTGAGTGAATCCCTTCCCACAAACGGAGCAGGTGAACGGCCTCTCCCCAGTGTGTCTGCGTCGATGAGTTTCCAGCCGGGATGAGTAACTGAATCCCCTCCCACAGTCCCCACATTTCCCCAGTTTCTCCATGTTGCGGGTGTCCTCATGTCTCTCCACGTTGGAGATCAGTGGAAGTCTCATCTGCACAGAGAACACGTGTCTCGTTTCTCCCCACTGTGAATGGTATGATGTTTCTTCAGGCTGTGTAACTGGTGAAAGCTTTTCCCACAGTCAGTGCACTGGAACACTCTCAATCGGGTGTGTGTGTCTCGCTGCTATTCCAATTACAGTGATGTTTGAAATCTTTTCCCACAGATAGAACAGATCAACATTTGTCCGACATTTTAAGGCCGATAACCTTCAGGTGCTGGTGAATGGAGTCAGATCTTGACGTGATGTTTGGTTTGAGTTTCTCGTCTGCAAATCCGCCCCTTCTAATACCCTGTAAAAGGAGATAACAAAAGTCCTCACTGTGAATACAGGATAGAAATTCAGAACAGGCAATTCTAGTTTCAATAGAACATTCTTCCCGCTCATTCCCCCAAACTGTAAATCCCCGTCCCACACACTCACCCTCCTCCCTCTGCTGAAACCCAAACCCATCGCACCACCTCCAACATTTTTCCTTCTATTTAAGTTTTCTCTCTCTCCTGAAGATCCCGACTGTGACTGGGTTCAGTTCTACACTCAGTGGTTCCCCTCCCTCTCCTCCCCTGAAGGTGCTGACTCTGACTGGGTTCAGTTCTACACTCACTGGTTCCCCTCCCTCTCCTCCCCTGAAGTTGCTGACTCTGGTTGGATTCAGTTCTACACTCACTGATTCCCCTCTCCTCTCCTGAATATGCTGACTCTGGCTGTGTGTATATGCTCTGCCCCTCATTTCCACACAATGTCCCTCCCCATAGCTGCCTGTATGCCGTCCATCTGTGATATCTCCCAATTTTGGCGACAGACTCTCCCTGACCAGTCACCATTTCTCCTTCATTTAAAGATTTTCCTTGACCTATCACAATTTCTCCTTCATTTTCAGACACTCCCTGATCAAACACAATTTCTCCTACATTTATAGACGCTCCCTGACACTTCAGCATTTCTCCTTCATTTGCAAACTCTCCCTGACCCGTCAGCATGTCCCTTCATTAATAGACACTCCCTGAACCATCACTTTTTGTCCTTCAGATATCGACACGCCCTGACCTGTCAACAATTCTCCTGCATTTACAGACACTCCCTGACCAATCACCGTTCCTCCTTCATTTACCGACTCTCCCTGACAGTCACCATTTCGCCATCATTTACAGACACTCCCGGACCAATCACCGTTCCTCCTTCATTTACAGACACCCCCTGACCAATCACCATTCCTCCTTCATTTACAGACACCCCCTGACCAATCACCATTTCGCCTTCATTTACAGACACCCCCTGACCAATCACCATTTCTCCTTCATTTACAGACACCCCCTGACCAATCACCATTCCTCCTTCATTTACAGACACCCCCTGACCAATCACCATTCCTGCTTCATTTACAGACACTCCCGGACCAATCACCATTCCTGCTTCATTTACAGACACTCCAGGACCAATCACCATTCCTCCTTCATTTACAGACACCCCCTGACCAGTCACCATTTCTCCTTCATTTACAGACACCCCCTGACCAGTCACCATTTCGCCTTCATTTACAGACACTCCCGGACCAATCACCATTCCTCCTTCATTGACAGACTCTCCCTGACCAGTCACCATTTCGCCTTCATTTGCAGACACTCCCTGACCAATCACCATTCCTCCTTCATTTACAGACACCCCCTGACCAGTCACCATTTCGCCTTCATTTACAGACTCTCCCTGACCAGTCACCATTCCTCCTTCATTTACAGACACCCCCTGACCAATCACCATTCCTCCTTCATTTACAGAAACCCCCTGACCAGTCACCATTTCGCCTTCATTTTCAGACATTCTCTGATCAAACACAATTTCTCCTACATTTATAGACGCTCTCTGACCCTTCAGCATTTCTCCTTCATTTACAAACTCTCCCTGACCCGTCAGCATTTCCCTTCATTAATAGACGCTCCCTGACCCATCACTGTTTCTCCTTCAGATATGGACACGACCTGACCTGTCAACAATTCTCCTTCATTTACAGACACTCCCGGACCAGTCAACATTCCTCCTTCATTTACAGACACCCACTGACCAGTCACGATTTCTCCATCATTTACAGACTCTGCCTCCTGTCACCTTTTCTCCCTCCTTTATGGACACTCCGTAACCCGTCACCATTTCGCCTTCATTTTTAGACACTCCCTGACCTGTCACCATGTCTTCTCCCATTTATAATACTCCCTTACCAGAAACCATTTCACCTTCATTCATGGACAATCCCTGACCTGTCACCATTTCTCTTTCATTTATAGATATTCCCTGATCCTGCACCGTTTTTCCTTCATGTATGGACACTCCCTTACCAGACACCATGTTTCCTTCATTTACAGACACTCACGAACCAAACAATTTTTCCTGGCACTTTACATGATTGTGGGGTTTATTCTGTGCCTGTCTGTCTCTGGTAGTGTGTGTGAGTGTGGGGTTTATTCTGTGCCTGTCTGTCTCTGGTACTGTGTGTGAGTGTGGGATTCATTCTGTATCTGTCTGTCTCAGGTACTGTGTGTGAGTGTGGGGTTTATTCTGTATCTGTCAGTCTCTGGTACTGTGTGTGAGTGTAGGTTTTATTCTGTATCTGTCTGTCTCTGGTCCTGTATATGAGTGTGGGGTTTATTCTGTATCTGTCAGTCTCTGGTACTGTGTGTGAGTGGAGGTTTTATTCTGTATCTGTCTGTCTCTGGTACTGTGTGTGAGTGCAGCTTTCATTCTGTATCTGTCTGTCTCTGGTACTGTGTGTGAGTGTGGGGTTTATTCTGTAATTATCAGTCTCTGGTACTGTATATGAGTGTGGGGTTTATTCTGTCTATGTCTGTCTCTGGTACTGTGTGTCAGTGTGGGATTTATTCTGCATCCATCTATCTCCGATACTGTCGATGTGTTTGTTGTTTATTTTGTATTTATCTGTCTCTGGTACAGTATATGAGGTTGGGCTTTATTCTGTATCTGTCAGTCTCTGGTACTGTGTGTGAGTATAAGATTCATTCTGTATAAGTCAGTCTCTGATACTGTACATGAGTGTGAGGTTTATTCTGTATCTGTCAGTCTCTGGAACTGTGTGGGGTTTATTCTGTAATTGTGTGTCTCTGATACTGTAGATGTGTTTGGGGTTTATTCTGTATCTGTCTGTCTCTGATACTGTGAATCCCAAATTCACACATTCCGTATCTGTCAGTCTCTGGTACTGTATATGAGTGTGGGGTTTATTCTGTATCTGTCAGTCTCTGGTGCTGCATATGAGTGGGGGGTATATACTGTATCTGTCTGTCTCTGGTGCTGCATATGAGTGTGGGGTTTATTCTCTATCTGTCAGTCTCTGGTGCTGCATATGAGTGGGGGGTATATACTGTATCTGTCAGTCTCTGGTGCTGTGTGTGAGTGTGGGGTTTATTCTGTATCTGTCAGTCTCTGGTACTGTGTGTGAGTGTGGGATTCATTCTGTGCCTATCAGTCTCTGGTGCTGTGTGTGAGTGTGGGGTTTATTCTGTTTCTGTCAGTCTCAGATACTGTACATGAGTGTGGGGTTTATTCTGCATCTGTCAGTCTCTGGTACTGTGTGAGTGTGGGATTCATTATGTGCCTGTCAGTCTGTGGTACTGTACCTGTGTGGGGTTTATTCTGTGTCTGTCAGTCTCACTGTACATGAGTTTGGAGTTTTTCAGTATCTGTCTGTCTCTGATACTGGAAATGAGTGTGTTTTTTGTTCTGTGTCTCTCTGTCTCTGGTACTGTTTCAATGTGGGGTCTATTCAGTATATGTCAGTCTCTGGTACCTTGTGTGAATTTGGGATTCATTCTGTATCTGTCAGTCTCTGGTACTTTATGTGAATTTGGGATTCATTCTGTATCTGTCTGTCTCTGGTGCCGTATGTGAATGTGGGGTTTATTCAGTATATGTCAGTCTCTGGTACCTTGTGTGAATTTGGGATTCATTCTGTATCTGTCAGTCTCTGGTACTGTATGTGAATTTGGGATTCATTCTGTATCTGTCTGTCTCTGGTACTGCAAATGAGTGTGGGGTTTATTCTTTATTTGTCTGTTTCTGGTACTGTATATGAATGAGGGTTATTCTGTATCTGTCAGTCTCTGGTACTGTGTGTGATTGTGGGATTCATTCTGTGCCTGTCAGTCTGTGGTACTGTACGTGTGTGGGGTTTATTCTGTATCGGTCTGTAACGGGTACTGTATGCGAATGTCAGGTTTATTCTGCTTCTGTCTGTCTCTGGTGCTGTATATAAGTGTGGGGTTTATTCTGTACCTGTCTGTCTCTGGTACTGTATGTGAGTGTGGGATTCATTCTGTTTCTGTCTGTCTCTGGTGCTGCATGCAAATGTGGGGTTTATTCTGTATCTGTCAGTCTCTGATACTGTATATGAGTTTAGGATACATTCTGTATCTGTCAGTCTCAGCTAATTTATCTCAGTCTGGGTTTCATTCTATAATTCAGTCTATGAGACAATGTGCAAGTCTGGATTCATTCTGTATTCTTATTTCAGTTTATATTATTGTATATGAAACTATATCTTTAATACTTTAAAGGATATGCAGTTTTTTATCAAGTGTTTAATTTGTAAATATTGATACACTTTTGGATTTTCTTTAATCAAACAATGTGTGTGAGTTTTGGAGTAGTATTACATCTTCATCTCTGAACTCTGTTGTGAATGATAATGTACCTTTCAATCTGTCCATGGTGAAATTATTTAACTGGTATATAATGTGTAGCTCAGTCTATAATAATGGAATTAATTCTGTATCTCAGTCTGACACTGTGAGATTTTTGGACTGGAATGTAATATATAGCTCAGCCTGCACTAATAGAATTGATAATGTATCTATCAGTCTGTTGCTGTATGAGATTTTTGGACTGGTGTGTAACATGTAGCTCAGTACATGCTAATGGAATTGATGTTGTATCTTTGAGTCTGATAAGGTCTGACAGTGTTGGACTGCTATATAATGTTTGGCTCAGTCTGCACTAATGAAATTGATACATTATCTTTCAATCTGACACTAAGATTTTTGGACTGGCATGTTATGTGTAACTCAGTCTGCAGTGATTTGACTTAGTGATTCATTCTGATTCTGTCAGCCTGTGGTACTTAGTGTGAGTGTGGGATTCATTCTATATATGTCAGTCCCTTGTACTGTATCTGAATGAGATTCATTCTGTTCCTGTCAGTCTCTGGCACCGTGTGTGAATTTGGGATTAATTCCATATCTGTCAGTGTCTGGTGCTGTATGTGAGTGAGACATTCATTCCATTTCCATCAATCTCTGATACTGTATATGAGTGATATATATATACTGTATCTGTCAGTCTGTGCTACAGTGTGTGAGTGTGGGATTCGTTCTGTATCTGTCAGTCAGTGGTACATTGTGTGATTGAGGGATTCATTCTGTATGTCAGTCTCTGGCACTGGATCTGAGTATGAGATTCATTCTTTATCTGTATCTAATTTGTATCTCAGTTTACAGCATGGCGTTCAAACCTGTATCTTTAATACATAAATGTATAAATAATTTTTCCCAGTGTTTAAGTGGTAGATAATTATATACTTTAAAATGTGATGCTGTAGGTTATAATCAGAGAATCACTGCACTTTTTGGCTACTATTAAATCTGCATCAATGTGAACACAATTGTGATTTAGTGTATCTTCCAAACTGAAATGGTGACATTTTTGAACTTATATACAATGTGCAGCTCAGTCTGCATAAATGGAATACTGTATATTTCAGTCTGAATCTGCATTGGTCTTTTGTATTGGTAATTAATATGCAGCTCAGTCTGCACTAATGGAATTGGTACTGTATCTTTCAATCTGACACTGAGATTTGTGGACTGGTCCCTAATTTGTAACTCAGCCTGCACTAATGTAGGTGACTGTGAGATTCATTTTGTATCTCTCAGTCCGTGATACTGTGTGGGATTCATTGTGTATCTTGTCAGTAGTGTGTTTGAGTTTGCGATTCATTCGATATATGCAGTCTCTGATGCTGTGTGAGTGTGGGATTCATACTTTATCTGCCAGTTTCTGGTACATTATGTGAGTGTGGGATTCATTCTCTGTCAACTGTGGTACCATACATGAGGATGGGATTTATTCTGTATCTGTCTGTAATTATTTTCTCAGATTACATTACGGTGTTCAATACTGTAGCTTTAATATCTTCATGTTTAAATAGTTTTTCTCATTTTATTGATAAATATGGATAAACTTTAGGATTTCGTGCTGGAGGTTTTTAATCAGATAATTTGTGTGCTTTTTGGACTACTATTAAATCAATTTTTTTGTGTACTATTGTGAATGATAATATATATTACAAACTGATAGTGATTTTTAAATTGGTGTATAATGTGTAGCTCAGTCTGTTCTATTGTAATCGATACTGTGTCTTTCAGTCTAATATTGAGAGAGATTTTTGGGCTGGAATGTAATGTGTATCTCAGTGTGCACTAATAGACTTGATACTGTATCTTTACATCTCATACTATGAGTGTATTATAAACCGGTTTCTAATTTGTTTCTCAGGTTACACTGTCACAGCATTTCTCAGTCTGATACTCTACATGAGTTTTGGACTTGTCTGCAGTTTGTATCTCATGACACACTATTCGAATGGATACTGCATGTATTAAACTCACATGTGTGAGTTGTGGGGTGGTATTCAATTGGAATCTCAGGGTACATTATTGGGATTCATTCTGTGCCTTTCAATCGGGTACCATGTGTGATTTCTATCTGGTATTTAATGTTGCCCTATTGTGAGATTGACACAGTGCCTTTTAATTTGAGAGTGTGATTTTGACTGGGATTTTTGTATTTCCCTGTCAGCAGGACTGAGTTTGGGAGAAATGGAACAGTATCGACTTCACCTGCTCTGTTGGATTGAAAATGTGTCTCTGGAATTTAAGATCAGTGTGGGACTGACTACTTCTGCTGTCTGAGACTGTGGAACTGATGACCTGTCTGTGTCTCTGTGCTCTGTGAGTGATGATGTACTTACTGTGTGTGAGAAGGAGCTGGCTGCACTGTTTCCAGTGCCTCGGGTGGAGGAAACATCACATTTATTCTGGATCCTTCAAGGATTTGCCTGTAGAAAGAAAATTATCTCTTGTTACTCAGGAACAGGTGAGGTAGAAAATACAAAAGTGAACAGTTTGATATCTCTGTTAATGATCATTTTGAATATCCACAAATGAAAACCAGTGATAGAAACAGTGTCAATGTCTGACTCCACTGCAGTACTGCAGCACTCAGCTTCTGCACACCAGGTGTGCTGGACGATTTTAAAACAATTTAGTGACATCCAGACACAACCCAACCCCTGCACTGATCCATGAATGGGACTACCCGATGGGGCAGGGACCTTTCTACAGGTCAGGTTTCTCAACTCCTCTCCCATGGGACTAACCGTTCACCCGAAACCAAACAACCGCTGTTTAAAATGTGTCCTTCACACTTCTCACTTGATGCCTGCAATAGATACTGCTTGTATAACTCCCCACATCCTGACTGTTCACTGTCCAGTAACAGGGTGAGACTGGAACTAAACCAGGAACATTCACTACTGATTTGGGGCGAGAAAGCAGCAATGATTTTAAATAGCAGGTTCTTCCCATTCTGTCCCCCTTCCCCTGGACACACCCTGTACACACACAGCCCGAGAATGACCTCTCCCTTCCCCCGCTCACTCCATGTTCCGGGACCAGTTCCTGATCCACTCCGCCTCTTACAAACAGCCCCCGGACTCCCCCTGACCTTCCCCCGGACTCAATGCCGATCTCTGAGCCCATCTGCGGACACGGTCCCGAAGCGATGAGCTGCTGTAACGAGGCTGCTCTTTGCTCCCTTCCCCCGGGGGCCGTGATCTCTCCATTCCCGGCTGTTTTAAACCATCTTCTTCCGCTCACTGAGGGAATGGCGCCCACAGGCCGAGCTGGGGGAGGGGAGCGCGCATGCGCTCTTCTGCTCACCAACAACCAGCGCTGGGGGCGGGGCTGAGTCACGCATGCGCAGATATCTGGTTTAATTCCCAATACAAAAATCGATGGAAACTTTCCCCAATTGGAATTTTTCCGAGTCTGAGCAAAGGAAGTGGGTCTGGGGGAAAGGTCAGAGGGAATGGGGTCCACAGGCAGTGCAGGAACAGGCACCAGAATGGGAAACAGATGGGATTCCACCAGTGCCTAACGCTGGAATCCAGACTGACTTTACAATCTCTAACTATTAAACTAGATGTTTCCATCCCTGCTGTTTCTCTCGGCATCTTTTGATGGTAAAGAGTCTTTCAGAGATAAAATGGGCGGCTCTGAAATGGGTCTATGGATTTTGTTCATTCTCGTACTCTTTACTGATAAAACTGATGTGAGCATTTCTCAAACCAATCCTGGAGAAACATGTGAGGAAAGAGTGAGTCGGTGGGTTTGTTGGGACCGTGTCGGATTAATATCTGACAGCAAAAGTCATAGATTAATTTAACCGGAGTGAAACTCTCGCTCTACTGAGAATAATGCCGAACGGCCCTGAGCTGCATAACTGCAGATGGTAGAACAGGCAAAAGAGGGTTAAATGTAGCCCATTGTTCTTTCACTCTCTGCACTTTCCCTAAGTGTGGGATTAATAATGTGTCTGTCTCTGGTACAATAACAGTGAGAGATGAGACTGCACCTTCTTTCTCAACAATGGGATCTTTCTGGATAAAACGCAACATTACAGGTCAGTCTGGAACTGATACTGTGTATGTCTGTCTGTCTCTGTCTCTCCGCTTTCTCGATCTCTCTCTCTCATCGTGTCTGTCTGTCTGTCTCTCTCTGGTGCTGTGTATGTAGGTTAGATAATGCTGGCAAGCGTGATATAGACACACCGATTGGAAGTGTGAGACTGACAGTGTGTGTTTGTCTCTCTCTCGTGCTGAACATGAAGGTGGGAGACTGTCTGATATAAAACACTGAGAATGGGGTGTCCGGGCCTCACTGTAACTGGGGATGTGTTCGGCTCCAGGCCCAGTTCACGGTTATTTTCTTTTTACAGATTCAGGGCGAGAGTGTCTGTGAGACTGTAACACTGGCGGAGAAACTCCGCGTCACAACTCAAACACCAACACATGAGATTCTCCAAATCAGCTGGAATAAGGTGTTTTTAAACTGCTGAACCCGTCTGGGAGGTGATGTGTGTGGAGATCGAATCGGGTCTGGAACTGAAATGGAAGAAGGCGGGTTGACTTGTGAGAGAAGGGACTGTATTTAGGCAGGAATATTACTGACTGTTAATTGCAACGGGGTTTATTTAAAAGCTCCGTGTTTCTGGGAATCCTTGAATATGAAGCCCGAGTCTGTCAGGGTTTGTGCGGAGCGCTGTGTTTTGGTTCCATTATCGATAAACGGTTTGAAATTGGCGGTTGGAGAAAGCTGGAAGTGGTATTTTCTTTCTCACAGTCGTTACCAGGGGGATATGAGAGAGTAAACCAACTCAATATCAGAGTCACATTGAACATATCCATCTACATTCATTATACCAGACTTCCGTGGAACTAAATTGCTGCCGGGTTTGGATGTTCCAGTTTTATTTTTAATCGTCTGTAATGTAATGCGGACAACACCTCGCTAAACTAGCCCACGGGAGGGCTGTTTTGGGAAATAGAAAAGCAATAATCGATACAGTAGCTCTCCTGAGGTTTGGGTTGAGGCACTTTGTTGTTACATTTTCCTGCGCCTGAATTTTGGGTGCTTGATGCTGACACCGAGTGCCTGAAGTGGGACACGGTCCCTTCCCAGTAATAGAGATCCTGACCATGATGGGAGCAATCGTTCCAACTAAACACAAATGATTTACGCTGTTGTTCTTGGTAAATGGTCCATTCTAATCCCTTCATCCTATGATCACCGTCTAATAGTCAAAGGCGGCCATGTTAGATCATTGCAATGTTCCAAACCCCATCTTATTTCAGGTTGTACAAAACTCTGTGTTGTTGCTTCAATTGTGGGGACCAACTCATTCCCACCCAGCCTCTGTATCCGCTCTCAGTCTCTCAACTCTTCCGGGTTTGTCCTTCTGTGAGTTGGAGCAAATGATTCAGTCGCCGTTCCTTACAGCTCTCATGCCTCAAAGTAGCACTTCTTCGAAAATGGATACAATCGCCTTTTTATTGCTGTTTGGTGAGTCGTGAAACAATTTTATACCAATTCCCGGTTTGAGTGGGCAACTGTAAGCGGGAGAGTGAGACTGAACCCGGCGGTGTCCGAACTCCGGTATCTCATAATTTGGTGTGGAGCCTTCTGCATTGGAAAGCATTCAGAGCGGTTGCTTGCTTGTGCTGAATTCTCTGCGGGTAACGGTGAGGGGAGTGTAACGGTGAGGGGACAATCTCTCTTCATATCGGTATTAAAGTATCTCGGATCTAGTTTTTCTTTGACAATTGAATCTATGAGAATCTGTCTGTTAAAACCGACAGCTTTGACCAACTGTTGGTCACCTGACCTAATATCTCCTTCAGCGGCTCGGTGTCACATTTTGTTTGATAACGCTCCCGTGAAGCGCCTTGAGACGGCGTGAAAAGGGGAGATATTGGTCTCCCGATAGCCCAGTTACTGTCTACAGTGTAGAAGTAAGATGTATATAAAAGGAAAATTCCACGATCAACATCCGCTGAGTTTGCTGATCTCCATCAAGGCGGGGGGGAGGGGCGGGGTGGAGTGGGGGCGATGGGTGATAGCGGCGATACCATTGGGCTCAGAGCCCCAAAGCCATTGAATGAAATATCGGCCAAGTGTCGCCTTATCGCATCTTATTTCATCTCGAACGAGCCCTGCTATTTTTGGCGGGGCAGTGGGACTAGCTGGATTGCTCATGCATGGAGCCAGCACGGACTCGATGGGCCGAATGACCTCCTGCCGTGCAGTCACATTCTCTGATTCTCTGATACGAAATGTTCCATGCTTGGAAGTGAGCATGCGCGTTAGGAGGGTGCAGTTATCCAGGGGTCACCACGGCTGACCTCAGGTCAATCAACCCCCTGCACTCAGACATGAGCAGATAATGCGGTGGGGTATTGGAGGGCGGCCCTGAGCAACTCCCTTCGTGAATACACGTCTTTGGGGGAGATAGAGAGAAAAAAATGGGGAGAAGAAACATTTGAACACATTCAGTGGATAATCTGGTAAATATATTTTTAGCGACTCAGTTGGTGTTGAGACATTGTTCCCTCTGTCAGAGTTTAAGTTCCTCTTTCTTTGAACTAACCCACCGCTAAGTTGAAACCGCTTTCTTCCGCCATGAAGCCAACTGCTCTTCCTGTTCTCTTCAGGACTGGCCATTTTCAGTTTGCTTGCTTATTTTTCGTCCTCTATTCCATCTTGCATCTCGATTTTAGGGGTTTTGTGATATTTATGTGCGTGTGTGTACTGTCTGTACAACTAAATGTTTCTGGTGAATAATTCTGACGGCATTCAGCTCTAGGAATTTATTTTAACTCCACTTCCTCCTTCAGTGTGCTAGAATTGACCATGTCACTAAGATACAGATCTACACAGTGGGTGGAGATTAATGTTCCTCAATAAACACAGTGCTGCAGCTGCAAGTTGGGCTCAGCATTAACCCCTTATCTCCAACTTTTCATGCTGTTTTTTGTAATTAGACCCAAGTGCACCTATTGATAATTACCATGGATTAATGGAATTAGTTACAAATTTACACCTCTCGATAGACCTTATTAAGTTATGGTGGTGAAATGGAGAACAAGAGGGCACAATCTAATATATCCCCTTATTGCTAGCTTAGGAGATATTAGGTGTAATATTAAACATCTCCCTCAATTTCAAGTGAATTCAATTCAATTTTATGAATAAATGAATGCCTGATAATCAGTGTGCTCCTGCACCACTATTAGGCGTGGATTTCAAAGAATTAATTAATTACTCGGTTAAAAGCCTATCAGAAAGATTGCCACAATGTATTTTCATTCAATATATTTCAACACATTCTTGGTTCGGCTACAATGTTCTTACTGTCAGGGGTTCCCATTCTGTTTGAGTGCTGTCCCTAAATAGATTCCCTTAATGAAAGCTTCGGAGATGTTAGTTGCAATGTTAAATATTTTTATTCATTTTAAGTTTCTTGAATTATATTTTATTAATAAATGAATGCCTGAGAATATATCCGTTACTGCACCTCTAATAGTGGTTGCTTTCAAAGAATTAATGAATATAACCATCGATTGGAAGAAAATCAGATAGATTGGCACAATGAATTTTCATTCAGTGTGTTTAAACACACTCTTGTTCTGCTGACTGTCCTTACTGTCAGCGGTTAAACTTCCTCTTTGTCCGAGGTGAAGCGCTTCTGAGCTGAAACCATTGGCTTCCGTTCTAAGTATTTGATATCACTGTTAAATTCTGCCTGCAATATTTTCAGATTCTTTACTTATTCATGTTCAATTTACTTCCTCCTTCCATACCGTTCACCCGAATTGTGACATTTGTAACAATGAATAAACTGTTTGTAAAAGTATCGGTTCCCAGTGAGTTCAAACACCATTCTGTTCTCATTATTTAGACTCCACCTCCTCCTTCAGTGTGCTGGAGTTGACCATATCACAGATGTAGATCTGCACAGTGTGTGAGACTAATGTCCTGAAATAAACACAGTGCTACTGCTGCCCGTTGCTCAGAAAAAAATAATGAAAGGTTTTAATCGAGAAGTTGGGGAGAGACTGTTTCCACTGGCAGGAGGGTCGGCATTTACCGTTTAATCTCCAACTACCACCTTCAAAGATTTGTGTATGTGTATCCCCAGGTCTCTCTGTTAATGCTCCCGCTGTGCAATTTGATCATTTAGGTAATATTGCCTCTTCTCACTCTTCTTTCCAAAATACATCACTTCACACTTCTCTACATTAAATGTCATCTGCCACGTGTTTCCCCTTTTCACCAATCTACCAATGTCCTCCTGAGCTCTGCCAATATCCTTCTCATTGCTTAATAAAATTTCAAGTTGACAAGAATCATAGAATCATAGAATCTTACAACGTGGAAGGAGGCCTTTCCGCCCGTCGAGTCTATGCTGGCTCCTTGAACGAGCTATCCAAATTAGTAACACACCCCAATTATTTTCTCCATAACCCTGCAAATTAGTCCCCTTCAAGTACATGTCCAATTGCCCTTTGAAAGTTCCTATGGAATCTGCTTCCATCACCCTTTCAGGTAGTGTGTTCCAGATCTTCGCAAACCTCTTTATGTAAACATTTCTCCTCATTTCCCTCTAGTTCTTTTGCCAACTCTTTGAAATCTGTGACCTCTGGTTAAAGACCACTTGCCAGCGGAAAAAGTTTCACTCTAGTTTCTCGATCAAAGCCCCTCATTATTTTGAATACCTCTATTAGGTCTGCCTTTACGCTTACCTGGTCTCAGAAGAACAACCCCAGCTTCTCCAATCTCTCCACACAACTGAAGTCCCTCTTCCCTGGTATCATCCGGGTAAATCTCCTCGTTACCCTCTCCAAGACCTTGACATCCTTCCTAAAGTGTGGTGCCCAGAGTTGTACACTGCCAAGGCATTAGTCACTTCCTTGCAACCATCATGACCTACATCTCCTTACTTACTTCAAATCAAATTACTTCTGCGTTCCAACTTTGGAATAAACACTTTCACACTCCCTGTTGCCTCGACTTTGACCCGCCATTTGTCATCATACTTCTGCGGCTGTGGAACTTCTCAACCACTCCCGTTCTTCAACCGTTGATGCCTTTGCCCCGAGTAAAACGTTTACTCTCTTCTATCCTGATCGTTCCTGCTGGTTTAATTCCAAGGGGTGCAGACTTGAGCATATCTGGATCACAACTGGTTCAGCCATCCATCACCAGATATGGCTGACCCAGAATTAGAACAAGCACTATGTCCTCTCTGAAAACCGCCTGCTGCTCCAGAATGACCCTGGGGACCAAAGATAACCTCCAGCTTCTTTTGCCCACAACACACAATCTCCATAAATCTCTTTCCCAGCCCCCTCCACACTCTCCTCCAACAACAAATACGAGGACCTAGTGAACTTCATGAAGTCTTACAGCACAGAGGAAGGCCTTTCGGCTCGTCATGCATGTGCCAGCTTTTATATGAGCTATCCAATTAATCCCACTCCCCTGATCTTTCACCATCTCTCTGCATTCTTTCCCTTTACAACTTTCTATCCAATCCACTTTTGGAAGTTACTATTGAATCTGCTTCCACCACCATTCCAGATCATAACAACTTGTGGCGTAACAAAATTTATCCTCATCTCCTTCTGATTCTTTTGCCAATTAACATAAATCTGTATCCTCTGATTCCCGACCCTCCTGCCAGTGGAAACAGTTTCTCACTACACACTCGAACAAAACCCCTCATAATTTTGAACAACACTATTAAATCTCCACTTAACCTTCTCTGCTCTAAGGAGAACAATCCCAGTTTTTCCAGTCTCTCTACATAACCGAAGTCACTAAGATTAAGACCATCCATTCAGATGCCTGTGCTGCATCCCACAATTCCCAATATCACCAAGCCCAACCTCTCCTAAGGCTCCCCCATCATCCAGCCCTGATCCTGAGCCTTTTTCGAGTTTCCCTCCGATCTCCACGCATGTACTTTCCGAGCTGAGCTTGCCCATTAGACCCACCTCCTGCTCCCTTGACCTTATTCGGTGCAAACAGCTGATTACCCAACTTCCATTCCGGGCCCCAAACCAGCTGAAATTGTGAATGGTCAGTTTCCTCAGGTACTGTCCTCCTCTTGCCGTGAGACTGTTTGTTTCCTCTGCTTTCTCCCATTCTGATTGAATGCTGTACCTAAATACATCTCCTTATTCATGGCTTAGGCGATATTAGTTGCAATATTAAATATGTCTACGTATTTTAAGTGAATTGAATTGAATTTATTAATAAATCAATGACCATGAATAAGTCTGTTACTACACCTCGAATATTGGTGGTTTTCAAATAATTAAATAATTATTTGAAATTAACTTTCAGTTGAAAGCATATCAGAAAGATTAACACAGTGAATTTACGTTCAAAATGTTTAACCTCAGGTTTCCTTTTTCTGTATTTGCTCTCACTGCTAACTTCAACCTGATGTTATATAGAATTTACAGCATGGAAACAGTCCATTCGGCGTAAATGGTCTGTGCCGGTGTTTATGCTCCACGCGAGTCTCGCCCCATCCTACATCAGCTAACCCTATCAGCATTTCCTTCTACACCTTTATCTCTCATGTACCTATCTAGCCTCCCCTTAAAGGCATCTATACTATTCGCCCCAACTACTCCATGTGGTAACAAGTTTCACATTCTCACCACTCTCTGTGTAAAGAAGTTTCTCCTGAATTCCCTATTGGATTTATTGTGACTATTCTATATTTAGGGCTCCTGGATTTGGACTGTCTCACAAGTGGAAATATCTTCTCTACGATTACCCTATCGAACCACTTTATAATGTTTAAAACCTCTATCATGTCACCCCTCAGCCTTCTCTTTCCTCGAGAAAAGATCCCCAGCATGTTCAATCTTTCCTGATGGGCGTAACCACTCAGTTCTGGTTTCATTCTTGTAAATCTTTTTTGCACCTTCTACACTGCCTCTGCATCCTTTTTTTAATATGGCGACCAAAAGTGTGCACAGTATTCTAAGTGTGGTCTAACCAAGGTTCTATATAAGTTTAACATAACTCACCTGCTTTTCAATTTTATTGCTCTAGAAATGAACCCCAGTGCTTTGTTTGCAATTTATGGCCTTGTTAACTTTATTTGCTCCTGTTAATGATTTGTGAATCTGGACCCCTACATTGCTTCGCTCCTGTGTCCAATTTAGACGCTTATTTTCCAGGGAGTACGTGGCCTCCTTAATCCTTCTACCAAAATGTACCATATAATATTTTCAAATTCTTTACTTATTTATCTTGTATTTTTTAGTCCGCCCTCCAAAGCGATGACACTCATATTATGATGTTCGTGACAGTGAGTAAAGTGTCTCTCAAAGTACCGGTTTCCAGTGGATTCTAACACCATTCGGTTCTCATTATTTAGACTCCACTTCCTCTTTCAGTATGCTAGAGCTGACCATATCACTGAGATATAGATCTGCACAGTGGGTGGAGACTAATGTCCTTCAATAAACTCAGTGCTGCAGTTGCCCGTTGGGATCAGCATGAAGCTTTTAATCCCCAATGTTTCCATATCAATTCCCACCGTTAATGCATGCATCCATCCATCCCATAATAGAGCTCCGACACTTCTAATGCAATTCTGTTTCATGGTGTGGAGATGTGGGAATCTGTAAAAATGCACAATGTTTGGACACACACCCAACCCAGCTGCTTTCCTTTATCTTTCAGTGACGGTTTCACTCTGTCCCAAACCGGGGCTTTTGTGCATTTTGAAGAACGTTTCACGCTGTTTTGTGTCAATCGGCTCAAGGCCACCTTTTGAAAGTGACCATGGATTATTGGAATTATTTGCAAACGGACATCTTGATAGGCCTCACTGTGTACACAAATTCTCCTCATCTCGCCTCTGGTTCTTTTGCCAATAATTTTCAATCTGACCCTCTGGCCACCGACTCTTCTGCCAGTGGAAACATGTTCTCCTTATTTACTCTATCAAAACCCTTCATGAGTTTGAACACCTCTATTAAATGGCCCTTTAACATTCTCTGCTCGAAGGAGAACAATTCCAGAGTCTCTAGTCTCTCCAATTAATTGACGTTCCCTATCCTTGATATCATTCCAATAAATTTCCTCTGTACCTTCTGTAAGGTCTTGACATCCTTCCTAAAATGTTGTGCCCAGAATTGGAGGCAACACTTCAGCTGCGTTCAAAACAATGATTTATAAAGGTTTAGCATAACCTCTTTGCTTCTTTTCCCTATACCTCTATTTTTAAAGCCAATGATCCTATAAGTTTTATTTAACAGATTTATTGACTTGTACTGCCAACTTTCATGATTTGTGTACATACACCCCGAGGTCTGTCTGTTCCTGCAACACCTTTAAAATTGCACTATTTAGTTTATATTGCCTCGCCTCATTCTTCCTCCCAAAATGCATCTCTTCACACGTCTCTGTATTAAATATCATCTGCCATGTGTCTGCCCATTTTATTACCAGTCTGTCTGAAGTCTGCTACTATCCTCCTCACTGCTAACTACAATTTCAAGTTGACTACATTTTCAACCGAGCTACAAGGTGACGACTTTTTAAATAAATATTTTTAAATATTATCCTCCCCTTCTTTGAAGCACGTCTCTGTTATTGCCACTAGATCATAGTCCCATCTGGCGACTTGAGCCTGCAGCTCACGAACTTTATTTACAACGCTACGTGTGTTTTTTTTATTCCTTCATGGGATGTGGGCATCGCTGGCGAGGCCGGCATTTATAGCCCATCCCTAATTGCCCTTGAGATGGTGGTGGTGAACCGCCGTCTTGAAACGCTGCAGTCCGTGTGGTGAAGGTTCACCCACGGTGCTGTTAGGACGGGAGTTCCAGGATTTCGACCCAGCGACGATGAAGGAACGGTGATATATTTCCAAGTCGGGATAGTGTGTCACTTGGAAGGGGAACGTGCAGGTGCTGTTGTTCCTATATACCTGCTGCTCTTGTCCTTTTCGGTGGTGCAGGTCGACGGTTTGGGAGGTGCTGTCGAAGAAGCCTTGGCGAGTTGCTGCAGTGCATCCTGTGGACTGTACACACTGCAGCCACAGTGCACCGGTGGTTAAGGGAGTGAATGTTTCGGGTGGTGGATGGGGTGCCAATCAAGCGGGCTGCTTTGTCCTGGATGGTGACGAGCTTCTTGAGTGTTGGAGCTGCACCCATCCAGGCAAGTGGAGAGTATTCCATCACACTCCTGACTTGTGCCTTGTAGATGGTGCAAAGGCTTTGGGGAGTCAGGAGGTGGGTCACCCGCTGCAGAATACCCAGCCTCTGACCTGCTTTTGTCGCCACAGTATTTACGTGGCTGGACCATTTAAGTTTCTGGTCAATGGTGACCCCCAGAATGTTGATGGTGGGGGATTCGTCGCTGGTAATGCCGTTGAATGTCAAGGGGAGGTGGTTAGACTCTCTCTTGTTGGAGATGGTCATTGCCTGGCAATTGTCTGGCGCGAATTTTCCTTGCCACTTATGAGTCCAAGCCTGGATGTTGTCCAGGTCTTGCTGCAAACGGGCTCGGACTGCTTCATTATTTGAGGGGATGCGAATGGAACTGAACACTGAGGAATCATCAGTGAACATCCCCATTTCTGACCTTATGATGGAGGGAAGGTCATTGATGAAGCAACTGAAGATGCTTGGGGCTGGGACACTTCCCTGAGGAACTCCTGCTGCAATGCCCTGGGGCTGAGATGATTGGCCTCCAACAACCACTACCATCTTCCTTTGTGCTCGGTATGACTCCAGCCACTTGAGAGTTTTCCCCCTGATTCCCATTGACTTCTATATACTAGGGCTCCTTGGTGCCAAACTCGGTCAAATGCTGCCTTGATGTCAAGGGCAGTCACTCTCACCTCACCTCAGGAATTCAGCTCTTTTGTCCATATTTGGACCAAGGCTGTAATGAGGTCTGGAGTCGAGTGGTCCTGGCGGAACCCAAACTGAGCATCGGTGAGCAGGTTATTGGTGAGTAAGTGCCGCTTGATAGCACTGTCGATGACACCTTCCATCACTTTGCTGATGATTGACAGCAGACTGATAGGGCGGTAATTGACCGGATTGGATTTGTCTTGCTTTTTGTGGAAAGGACATACGTGGGCAATTTTCCACATTGTGGGGTTGATGCCAGTGTTGCAGCTGCACTGGAACAGCTTGGCTAGAGGCGCAGCTAGTTCTGCAACACAAGTCTTCAGCACGACAGTTGGGATGTTGTCGGGGCCCATAGCCTTTGCTGTATCCAGTGCACTCAGCCGTTTCTTGATATCACGTGGAGTGAATCGAATTGGCTGAAGACTGGCTTCTGTGATGGTGGAGATATCAGGAGGAGGCAGAGATGGATCATCTACTCGGCACTTCTGGCTGAAGATGGTTGCAAACGCTTCAGCCTTGTCTTTTGCACTCATGTGCTGGACTCAACCATCATTGAGGATGGGGATGTTCACAGAGCCTCCTGCTTCCGTTAGTTGTTTCATTGTCCACCACCATTCACGACTGGATGTGGCAGGACTGCAGAGCTTTGATCTGAGTCGTAGGTTGTGAACTCGCTTAGCTCTGTCTGTAGCATGTTGCTTCCGCTGTTTAGCATGCATGTAGTCCTGAGTTGTAGCTTCACCAGGTTGGCACCTCATTTTTAGGTATGCCTGGTGCTGCCCCTGGCATGCTCTTCTACACCCTTCATTGAACTAGGATTGATCCCCTGGCTTGTTGGTAATGGTAGAGTGAGGAATATGCTGGGCCATGAGGTTACAGATTGTGCTGAAATACAATTCTGCTGCTGCTGCTGGCTCACATTGCCTCACGGATGCCCAGTTTTGAGCTGCTAGATCAAGAAGATAGATGAGGGCTGTGCAGTAGACGTGGTCTACATGGACTTTAGCAAAGCCTTTGACAAGGTACCACATAGTAGGTTGTTAGATAAGGTTAGACCTCACGGGATCCAAGGTGAGGTAGCCAATTGGATACAAATTGGATTGACGGCAGAAGACAGAGGGTGGTTGTAGAGGGTTCTTATTCAAACTGGAGGCCTGTGACCAGCGGTGTGCCTCAGGGATCGGTGCTGGGTCCGCTGTTATTTGTTATTTATATTAATGATTTGGATGAGAATTTAGGAGGGATGGTTAGTAAGTTTGCAGATGAAACCAAGATTGGTGGCATTGTGGACAGTGAAGAAGGTTATCTAGGATTGCAACGGGATCTTGATAAATTGGGCCAGTGGGCCGATGAATGGCAGATGGAGTTAAATTTAGATAAATGTGAGGTGATGCATTTTGGTAGATCGAATCGGGCCAGGACCTACTCCGTTAATGGTAGGGCGTTGGGGAGAGTGAAAGAACAAAGAGATCTAGGAGTACAGGTTCATAGCTCCTTGAAAGTGGAGTCACAGGTGGATAGGGTGGTGAAGAAGGCATTCAGCATGCTTGGTTTCATTGGTCAGAACATTGAATACAGGAGTTGGGATGTCTTGTTGAAGTTGTACAAGACATTAGTAAGGCCACACTTGGAATACTGTGTACAGTTCTGGTCACCCTATTATAGAAAGGATATTGTTAAACTAGAAAGAGTGCAGAAAAGATTTACTAGGATGCTACCGGGACTTGATGGTTTGACTTACAGGGAGAGGTTGGATAGACTGAGACTTTTTTCCCTGGAGAGTAGGAGGTTTCGGGGTGATCTTATAGAAGTCTATAAAATAATGAGGGGCATAGATAAGGTCGATAGTCAAAATCTTTTCCCAAAGGTAGGGGAGTCTATAACGAGGGGGCATAGATTTAAGGTGAGAGGGGAGAGATACAAAAGGGTCCAGAGGGACAATATTTTTCACTCAAAGGGTGGTGAGTGTCTGGAACGAGCTGCCAGAGGCAGTAGTAGAGGCGGGTGCAATTTTGTCTTTTAAAAAGCATTTGGACAGTTACATGGGTAAGATGGGTATAGAGGGATATGGGCCAAGTGCAGACAATTGGGACTAGCTTAGTGTTATAAACTGGGCGACATGGACATGTTGGGCCGAAGGGCCTGTTTCCATGTTGTAAACTTCTATGATTCTATGATTCTATGTTCTGAATCTATCCCATTTAGCACGTTGGTAGTGCCACACAACACGTTGGATGGTGTCCTCAGTGCGAACACGGGACTTCATCTCCACGAGGACGATGCGGTGGTCCCTCCGACCAATACTGTAATTGACAGATGCATTTGCGACAGGTAGATTGGTGAGGACGAGGTCAAGCAGGTTTTCCCTCGTGTTGGTTCGCTCACCACCTGCCGCAGGCCCAGTCTGGCAGCTGTATCCTTCAGGACTCGGCCAGCTCGGTCAGTAGTGGCTCTACCGAGCCACTCTTGGTGATGGACATTGAATTCGCCCATCCAGAGTACATTTTGTGCCCTTGCTACCCTCAGTGCTTCATCCAAGTGGTGCTCAACATGGAGGAGGACTGATTCATCAGCTGAGGGAGGACGGTAGGTGGTAATCAGCAGGCGGTTTCCTTGCCCATGTTTGATCTGATGCCATGAGATTTCATGGGTACCAGAGTCAATGTTGAGGACTCCCAGGGCCACTCCCTGCTTGGATTCCAGTTGAAGGAGCTGTCCACGACCGAGTGTTGCCGAATGGCACACTCCAAGGTCCAGGAGTATGTTCTGAGGGACGCACTGAAGTGAGGTGCTGCCTACGTAAAGGTTCTTTGAGGAAAGGCGACCATGTAAGGACATGTCACTTTGTATGGTACAGAATGTATTAGAAGATCTGTACTGTGTTTTGAATTGTAATAATGAGATCTTAGTGTGCACGATCTGTGTTGTATTGTTTTGAACGGTAATTGTGACATTTTTATTGACATGTGTGTATCATTAAATTTTATGAAATAAAGCATATTTTGAAATTTTAATAATATCTTGTGGCACAAACAGACCAATCACTAAAAGTAGCGAATCAGGTTTACAAAAAGGCGAGTCAAACACTGGGGTTGAATTCTCGAGGGATAGAATTGATAAACAAAGAATTTACGTTAAACTTGTGTGGAGCCTTGGTTCGGCCACACTTGGATTATTGTGCACAGTCTGGTCTCCATTTTATAGAAAGGGTATACAGGGATTGGAGAGGGTGCAGAAAAGATTCACAGGGATGATACCAGAACTCAGGGGATATCATAATCAGGAAAGGCTGAACAGGCTGGGACTCTTTTCTTTTGAAAAGAGAAGGCTGAGGGGTGACCTGATAGAAGTCTTTAAGATAATGATAGAATTTGTTCGGGTAGATGAAGAGAAAATGCTTCCACTTGGGAGGGAGTATAAAATTAGAGGGAATAAATATAAGACTGTCACTAATAAATCCAATATGGAATTCAGGTAAAACTTCTTTACCGAATGAGTGGTAAGAATGTGCAATGCGCTACCACAAGGAGCAGTTGAGGGAAATAACGTAGATGTATTTAAGGGGATGCTAGATAAGCACAAGAGGCATGATGGAATATCGCATCCTGATAGGGTTCGATAGAGTAGGGAGGGAGGAGGCTCGTATGGGGCATACATGCTGGCATAAACAAGTTGGGCCGAATGGCCAGTTTCTGTGCTGTGGTTTTGAAGTAACTCGATGGAACTCAATGTACTATTTTGAGGGTGGTGGAAGAGCAGAGGGACCTGGGGGCGCACATTCACAAATCTTTGAAGGTGGCAGGGCAAGTTGATAAGGTGGTTAAGCAAGCGGATGGGATACATGGGTTTGTAAAGAGGGGCATTGAATACACAAATAGGGAAGTCATGTTAAACCTTTACAAAAGGCTGGTTAGGCCTCAGCTGGAGTATTGTGTACAGCACTGGGCACCACACTTTAAGAAGGATGTAAAGGCCTTGGAGAGGGCACAGACGAGATTTACCAGTGTGATACCAGGGATGAGGGACTTCAGTTATGTGGAGACACTGGAGAAGCTGGGCTTGTTCTCCTTGGAGCAGAAAAGGTTAAGGGGAGATCAAAAAGAGGTAATCATAATAACGAGGCGTTTTATAGAGCAAATAGGGGTAATTAAATAATTGGATTGATAACCAGAGGTCATCGGTTTACAATAATTGGCGAAACAACTAGAGCGGAAATAAGGAGAACATTTTTCACACGGAGTGTTGTTAAGCACTGCCTGAAAGGATGGGGACACTTTTAGAGGCTGTCTTCGTGTCAACATTCATATTTTCACTGGGAAACTGCAGGAACAGAGTGAAACGGGTCTGCTTGTGTCCCTGGATTCAATGTATAATGTGGAGAAATCTATAAAATTTATAATTGAATCGGTAAAAGTGAACATGGTCAATACAATTATATGAAAACTGTAAATGAAGCCGCTCATTGTTGGACCAGTCCTTTCTGAGCACAGCTTTTAACTTTATTCCTGAGAGAGGTCTCATTAAGACAAAGTTCTGAACTTTGAGAAGTTTGTGATATATCCACGTCATCATTTACATCGGAGTCAAAGCTGCTGATGTGGCCTGTTTGTTCAAATGACTGTAACTAATAGCAATGATCAGGGGTATAACCGTGTCAGTGGAGATTTACCCCCTGTATAAATCAGGGATCGCTGTAATGAATCCACACAGAGTGCCTGCCGGAGCTGCGGTTTCCAGGCCAACAGAAATCATTGCTTCTCACGGAAATGGGATATTCAGTAATGTATCTGATAGAATGTATTTATTATCCAGTTCTCGCAGCCGTTGGAGTTCCAGGTAAGCCATTATCTCAGCTGTTCATGGTGTAAATCGTTATTAAATCTGCTGCTGTACTTGATACTTTTTTTTTCTCCCATCATGTATTACACAGTGGACTGTTCTGTCCTCAGTCTCTGCTCTTTTGGTCTTGGAGCAGCTGCATTATATGCTTTACGATTTTGTTTATCCAATTCTGGCATTGTTACTGGATTATTCTCTGTGCTGAATGTATTGGAATCAGGTGTCTGGGCTAAGAGCTGGTCTCAGACCATCAGGAGTTGTTCACAGTTTCATGTTGTGGAACTAACCTGTCCTGGAATATTTTTTTCATAAATGTGTTTTCAGTGATTGATAATGAGACAGCTCACGGTCTCAGTGTTACAAGGAGGCAGCGCAATGCCTTCCCTCCACAATAATATGGTTCAGTTTAACTGGGATTTCAAAGTATTTATTGGTTATCACTGTTATGAAATATTATTTCATTCTGTGTGTGTACCTGACGCCGCATCAGATGTCTGGTTACTGAACTGTGTTTGCTGTTGATTCTTTCAATCTCATTCCCTGCTTCACTGTGGATGAAATTACTGTAAAGTGCAATGTTTTGAGGTCATGTTTCACTTCATCTGTTCAAATCATGAGCAGTTCTATTTATCTGTGGATTGTCAGCAGCAGCGGTGATGTTGGTGTTTTGTTAATTGAACAATGCCGCCATCTAACGCTGTACTTTATAATTACAGGAGAAGGAATTTCAATTATTGTGAGGTGTGGCTGGAAGAGGCATTCGATTCTGTTTATTCCACGCATTGTGGATGAAGTGAACAGTGTAGGTTAACTGGTGGAACCTTGCATGATCTGTAGAAACATTAAACTGTTCACAGAGGCTTCACCATTTAACAAACTGACACTGAGAATAGAATCGTTGGAACACGGGGCTGGTGAGGAGAAAGCAGGCGCAGGATGTTAGGATTTACTAGGAAAAGAAAGGGGGCATTGAGAAAGAGTAGAGACAGTGCGGAGAGATAGAGAGGAGCGATAGAGATCGCGACTGAGAAGGAAAACGAGAGGGACGGTGAGGAGGAAAGAGAGGAAGAGATTGACAGAGAGAGAAATGCACACACGGAGAACGAGAGAGGGGAGAGAGACAGAGCAGCAGCGGTGTGAATAATTAATCGGAATGAACTGCTGAAACTTCCAGTACAATTATGAAGAGGAAATGTGATTTGAAGGTGTTATTATGATGTTGTCAGATTGTGAGAGTTTTATTGTACTCTCTCCGGGTGTGTTTATCACTATCAGATCCTCAGTCTGTTTATGTGAATGTTCCTTTTCCTTGTTTACTGATTGAATACATAAACATAATTGAAATGTATTTAAAGAATAGGATCAGTGATTTCTTTATCGCTTTTAATTATGGGGATATTGTATTCTAGAAGCTATGTGTCAGTTTTATTCAATAAAGAACGAGGCGAATTCAATGATTGTATTTTAATGTAATTTTAGTTGAATATGCAAGTAAATTTATTGAACACATTATGTAACCAACGAGCAGTTTATTGACACCAATAACCACAGAAATTAATGGTTGAATTCATTAATTGGATTGTGTGAGCTGGACCTATAGATTAGATTTCCTCTAACACTCTGCTGCAGTCTCTCCCTGTGAATCCCAGCCTCTCCTCCCACGGCATCGAATCCTCCGTCTCCTCATCCGTTCCCTCAGTTCATTCGCTTTCCCAAACTATCAGCTACTGATTCCCCTCCAGCTCATACATGTCCTTTTCCTTGGTCTCCCTCCCAAACGCACTCGCTCGCTCGGCCTCCAGTTGCCTCTTCTAATCCAATCCGAAGCCTCAAACTCACCCCCACGGATCACGGTCTTTCCCGTTTTGTGCCAGCCCCAGTCGGCTCTCTCCACCCAGAGCAACAAACCTCCCCCTGTCCCCTCACCTTCTCGTCCCTCGCTCACTTTCCCGTCCATCTGGAGCCCAAATCCGGATTTAACCTGTTGGAATCCCGGTGTTTGTATCCCTCCTCCCTTCCCCACCGGCACTGCCCCCTCACTCGGCCCTTCCAGTGGATCTGGTGCTCACTTTATTCACTCTCTGTATCAATTTCCCAATTCATTATTGATCATTGTGTTTAAAAACATTTCTCTGTCCGAAAGCGCTGCCCAGGTCAGTGAATCAGTTTCCACCGTTTGATGCAGCAACAAAGCTGGAAATTTCACCCCAGATCCTCTCAAACTGCCGCTTTGTCTCCAGGTCTAATCAGTAATTTCTCTGCTTCTTTTCTCTCTCTTTTACAGTTAACTTGGTGGCGATTGTGATCCTGTCCCGAGGAAAGTGCGGACTCTCCAAATGTATCACTCGCTACCTGATGGGAATGGCGGCGGCCGATCTCCTGGTCGTTATCACTGATCCGATATTGAAATGGATTGGACTGATTTATTTCCCAAATTCATTCCTGAGAATTACTCCAGTGTGTTCGGTCATTGACTTCCTGACTTTTGCAACCACCGAGATTTCTGTCTGGTTCACAGTGGCTTTCACCTTTGATCGATTTGTGGCCATTAGTTGTCAGAAGCTGAAAACAAAATATTGCACTGAGAAAACGGCGGCTGCTGTTATCGGGGTGGTGAGTGCGCTGAGCTGTTTACTAAACATTCCCTGGTACTTTGTATTTGATCCGGAATATATAATGGACAATGTACCCCGGGGTTGTGTCTTGAAACCGAACTTTTTCACTTCACCCGTATGGGTAACTTTTGTCTTGTTTACTGTTGTTTCAACTCCTTGTCTCCCATTCATTCTGATTTTGCTGTTCAATGTTCTCACCGTCAGCCACATTTTAGCGGCCAATAGAGTCCGCAGGGGACTCCGGGGCCGCAGCAATGGAGAGAATCACAAGGATCCAGAGATGGAGAACCGAAGGAAATCCATCATTTTACTCTTCAGTATATCAGGCAATTTTATATTGTTATGGAGCACACTCGTTTTTTATGTTATCTCTCTGTATACAACAAATACCCAGTACTATACGGTCAGTGACATTGAGTCAGCCGGATTCATGCTTCAACTTCTCAGTTCCTGCACCAACACGTGTATTTATGCTGTGACCCAGACTAAATTCAGAGAGGAGCTGAAGAACGGGGTGAAATACCCACTGAATCTAATTGTTACATTAGTTAAATCATAGAAACGTCTGAAGTCTTTTCAACTGAAATTAAACAAAAAGTCAATGAGAGTGGATTTTCACGTTTGTCGGTGGCGTGAGACGGGCTGTAACGGATCGGGCGCCCGCTATTCACCGCGCCTGATTTTACCATCCATTGACATAAATGAATTCACGAAAGTAACTGATATTAAACCAATCATTTAAATACATTTGGAAATACCAGAGAGGAATCATATCTTACCCGACAAATGCGGTGTTGTGAAATGATACAAAGATGTGATTCTAACATGAAACTGTTTGCTGTTTTTTATTCTGGAAATAATATGATTTCAATATTTAATGTTTAATCGTGAAATGAATCAAATCAAATCCTCCTTTTCGATTGATGATTATTTCCCATCATACAGACTGTCCAGTGTGATGGACTGAGGGTGAGCTGTCAGGTTCAGACAGCGTCCTGTTCATTGGGACATTTGTTTTGACCAGAACAGAATAATAATGGACCAACACCCAGACCGTTACTAGCTGGTAAAATATTAATGTAATTTCAAACTCCAGTGGGGAGTTCCGAAGATCGTTTCCTCTCTGAGCTGCTGGGCAGCAATGTTTACTCACTGCAGGGAGTTTAATGGGACATGAGGCTGGGCCTGGTTACACAGATTTATAAGGAAACCTCATGATACATTTCTGAGACGATCAGGAGGCGGGAGATTTCTCACGGCCGCAGCAGGCCAAGGGAAAGCTCTCCGGCTCATCCTTACTCCACAAAATATAAGTTAACAATAAACTTCTCAGTGTTCTGGATCACTCAATGCCCATCGAAAGGGCGGCTCCTCCTCCCATTTGTAACTAACATTAAATGGTGTCCCGTGTACGTCATAATACTCTGATTTACATATTACACGTGGTCTGACCGGAAACAGGTGGGTGTTGCTCCGGCCGCTCTTCTCAGGACCCGACCCACCATGGCGGAGGCAGGAACTCCAACGTTAAAGGGGCGGTAAGTGACCTGACACCATTTACTCGCCTCTGACACGCCATTTCCGCCAGGCGGGGATACTTAAAATCGCCACACCTTTCCTGACCTACGCCCTAGTATTAATCTTGGAACCCCACAAGCTGGTCCATTGTCTCAAACTGCACCGGTTCACAACACGTGGAGGGAAAATTTCACCATCGCTGGGGGCTGAACTGAAAGAGCGGATCACCCGCCCCTTATAGAACAGGCCCGATTTTACTTTCTCCGTCAGTTTACCGCCCAAGCAGTGAAGGTGAAATTACCCCCTACGTCTCTGATCCCAAAGTTCGACAGGTGTGTGAAGCACATCACACACTGTTTGCTAAATACTGTCATGAATGTGAGCGTATCGATCCATGTATTCAGGTAAAAGGTGATAACCCCCCGCCCCTCCATAGAGACAGGATCCCTATACCGTGGAGTCGAAGTGGGGGTTCACCCCCAACAGCTCGGTAACACAGGATGCAGTGCACTGCGGGCAGTTCCCTGGGATGCACCTCCAGATAGATATGAACTGCTGCTGGAAGGCCATCAACTCGGTGAAGGAGGCCCGATGGTCTTCCTAAAACCAGCTGGTCTTCCAGGTGAAGGAGCTGTTCACGATCCAAGGTCCAGGAGTCCGTGCTGTGGGAAGCACTGAAGTTTAAACTAACTTGGCAGTGGGATGGGATACAGAGTGGAGCTACAATAGGGGGTGATGTGCAGCCAAATATATAGAAAAAAACAAGTCAGCTTGGAAGACAGGGCAAATATGTGAGGGCAGGGCTGGATGGCATCTATTTTAATGCAAGGAGTCTTGCGAATAAGGTGGATGAACTGAAGGTGTTGATAAACATATGGGAGTATGATATTGTTGCTGTCACAGAGACATGGTTGAGGGAGGGGCAAGACTGGCAGCTCAATATTCCGGGGTACAGAATCTTCAGGCGAGACAGAGGGGGAGGTATAAGAGGAGGGGGGTCGCAATATTAATTAAAGAATCAATTACTGCCATAAGGAGGGATGATATATTAGCAGGTTCCTCTAATGAGGCCATATGGGTGGAGCTTAAAAACAAAAAGGGGGCAAGCACTTTGATGGGAGTGTACTATAGGCCCCCAAACAGTCAGGGGGAGATAGAGGAACAGATATGTAGGCAAATCTCAGAAAATTGTGCAAATAATAGGGTAATAATAGTGGGGGATTTCAACTTCCCCAATATTAACTGGGATACTCAGAGTGTAAAAGGCTTAGAGGGTACAAAATTCTTAACGTGCATCCAGGAGAGCTTTTTGAGCCAGCATGTAGAAAGTCCTACAAGAGAGGGGGCGGTACTGGACCTAATTCTAGGGAATGTGGCCGGCCAAGTGGAAGAAGTGCTAGTAGGTGAGCACTTTGGTGACAGTGACCATAATTTGGTGAGATTTAAGGTGGTCATGGAAAAGGACAGGGAGGGGCCGGAAATAAAGGTTCTAAATTGGGGGAAGGCCGATTTTAATAGGATAAGGCAGGATCTGGCCAAAATGGACTGGGATCAGCTGCTTGTAGGAAAATCCGCATCGGAGCAATGGGAGTCTTTCAGAAGGGAGATTGAGTCCATACAATGGCAACATGTTCCTGTAAAGGTCAAGGGTGGTTCCAAGAACTCCAGGGAACCTTGGATGTCAGGGGATATACGAGAATGGATTAGGAAAAAAAGGAGGGCTTTTGGCAGATACAAAAGGCTAAAGACGGAGGAAGCCCTAGAGGAGTACAAAAAGTGCAGGGGGATACTTAAAAAAGAAATTAGGAGATCAAGGAGGGGCCATGAAATAACACTGGCGAGCAAAATAAAGGAAAATCCTAAGATGTTTTATAAGTATATTAAGGGTAAGAGGATGACTAGGGAAAAAATAGGGCCCATTAGGGACAAAAATGGCAATCTGTGTGTGGAGCCGGCAGATGTAGGAGGGGTTCTAAATGATTTTTTTGCATCTGTTTTCACTATGGAGAAGGACGATGTAGACATAGAAATACGGCAGGGGGACTGTGATATACTCGAACATATTAACATCGAGCGGGAGGAGGTATTGGCGGTTTTAGCAGGCCTAAAAATGGATAAATCCCCAGGCCCGGACGAAATGTATCCCAGGCTACTGTGTGAGGCAAAGGAGGAGATTGCGGGGGCTCTGACACATATATTCAGAACCTCTCTGGCCACAGGGGATGTGCCAGAGGACTGGAGAACCGCTAATGCAATACCATTATTCAAGAAGGGGAGTAGGGAAAAACCGGGGAACTACAGGCCAGTGAGCCTAACATCAGTGGTAGGAAAATTATTGGAAAAAATTCTGAAGGACAAAATTAGTCTCCACTTGGAGAAGCAAGGATTAATCAGGGATAGTCAACATGGCTTTGTCAAGGGAAGATCATGTCTGACTAATTTGATTGATTTTTTTGAGGGGGTGACTAGGCGTGTGGATGAGGGTAACGCAGTGGATGTGGTATACATGGATTTCAGTAAGGCCTTCGATAAAGTCCCGCACAGGAGACTGGTCAAGAAGGTACGAGCCCATGGAATCCAGGGTGCCTTGGCACTTTGGATACAAAACTGGCTTAGTGGCAGAAGGCAGAGGGTGATGGTCGAAGGTTGTTTTTGTGACTGGAAGCCTGTGGCCAGTGGGGTACCACAGGGATCGGTGCTGGGTCCCTTGCTGTTTGTGGTCTACATTAATGACTTGGATATGAATGTAAAAGGTATGATCAGTAAGTTCACTGATGATACAAAAATTGGTAGGGTGGTAAATAGCGAGGAGGATAGCCTCAGTCTGCAGGACGATATAGATGGGTTGGTCAGATGGGCGGAACAGTGGCAAATGGAATTTAACCCGGAAAAGTGCGAGGTGATGCACTTTGGAGGGACTAACAAGGCAAGGGAATACACAATGAATGGGAGGACCCTAGGCAAGACAGAGGGTCAGAGGGATCTTGGTGTGCAAGTTCACAGATCCCTGAAGGCGGCGGAACAGGTAGATACGGTGGTAAAGAAGGCATATGGGATACTTGCCTTTATTAGCCGAGGCATAGAATATAAGAGCAAGGAGGTTATGATGGAGCTGTATAAAACACTGGTTAGGCCACAGCTGGAGTACTGTGTGCAGTTCTGGTCGCCACACTACAGGAAGGATGTGATCGCTTTGGAGAGGGTGCAGAGGAGATTCACCAGGATGTTACCAGGGCTGGAGCGCTTCAGCTATGAAGAGAGACTGGGAAGATTGGGTTTGTTTTCCTTGGAGCAGAGGAGGCTGAGGGGGGACATGATTGAGGTGTACAAAATTATGAGGGGCACAGATAGGATGGATACTAAGGAGCTTTTTCCCTTCGTTGAGGGTTCTATAACAAGGGGACATAGATTCAAGGTAAAAGGCGGGAGGTTTAGAGGGGATTTGAGAAAGAACTTTTTCACCCAGAGGGTGGTTGGAGTCTGGAACTCACTGCCTGAAAGGGTTGTGGAGGCAGGAACCCTCACAACATTCAAGAAGCATTTGGATGAGCACTTGAAATGCCACAGCATACAAGGCTACGGACCAAATGCTGGAATATGGGATTAGAGTAGACAGGGCTGATGGCCGGCGCGGACACGATGGGCCGAAGGGCCTCTATCCGTGCTGTATAACTCTATGACTCTAAGATGCGGCCTGACCAAAGGCTCTATGGGGAAAGACGACATTGTAAGGCTATTTTACCTTGTATTGTTCAGCATGTATTTGAAAATATGTTCTATATTTTCAATTGTAATAACGGAATCGTAGCGTGTATGATATATATTCTATTGTTTTGAATTGCAATTGTGGTATTTACATTGAACTGTGTGCATCCATAAATTTTATGAAATAAAGTACATCTTGAAATATTTTTTAAAAGTTCCAGTCTCACCGTGTGTGCTGTGTTGGACAGTGAACAGTGGAAACACAGCCGGACAGTAAAGATGTGGGGAGTTATAAAAAGAACATCTATTGCAGGCACCAGGTGAGAAATAGGATTAATTTCTTAATGATGAGAAACTCGGGGCTGTAGAGGAGCAAAGGGATTTGTGTGTCCAGGTGCACCAATCACGAAAAGCTACTGCACATATCCAAAATTTAAAGGTCCCAATTTCTAGTCTGTCATATCCCAAGGTGCTGCTGTCAGGTATTTCGCCAACTCTCTGGAATTTGCTGATATAATCAGGCCCCACTGCCTCCTTCGCTGGTCCATTCCATCCATCCAGCGCCCTCTGCATTAAAAAGTTACATTCAATCATTCTGCTCATCCTCTGCCCCAGGGAGAGAAGACGAAGAGTGGCGGGAGGACCCAGACCATCAGCCTTATATGAGTTTGGACGTTTCTGTTTTTAATTCAGGTTATTTTATTTGCAATTATTTCCCTTTTTTGTACCTTTATATTTTAATTTCATTATTGCAGATTTTGCATTTTTGAACAAATTCTCCAAACCCTTTGCGCAGTGAGTGCTGACTCCGGGCCCATTGATTGACAGCTCTCACCACCTCCACCCCCATCCCCCACTACCCCGGGCTGACTCCTCCCATCACGTTACACGCATCACGCAGCAGCGTCACTCACCTTACCGCGCTGACGTCCTTGCGCCGCGTTGCCTTAGCAACAGGCCCGCGCCCGGAGGATGATGATTGCGGCCCAAGGCCGGTGGGCGGACGGGCGCTGCTGTGGGCGGGGGAGGGACCGACAGAGGGAGGGCCCGCACCGGGGAGTGGCCTGAGAGGGGTGGCGGGCGGAGTTACTCGGGGCCTCCTGCGGGCCCCGTGAATCTCCACTCTGTCAGCGCCCGGTGTGGAGCTGGGCTCGGGGGGGAGTCACTCTCCCGCCTCCCCGTCAAACGGGCCGTGGGTCGGAGCCCAAAAGTGAGCGAGAATCAAACAGCACAGAGAGAGGCCGCTCGGCCCATCGCGCCTGTGCCGGCCCTGTGAAAGAGGCCGCTCGGCCCATCGCGCCTGTGCCCGCCCTGTGAAAGAGGCCGCTCGGCCCATCGCGCCTGTGCCCGCCCTGTGAAAGAGCGATCCCATTAGTCCCACTCCCCCCTGCTCTTTCACCACAGTCCCGCAAATTTCCCCCCTTCAAGGATTGACCCGATTCCCTTTTGAAAGTTATTATTGAATCTGCTCCCACCGCCCTTTCAGGCAGTGAATTCCAGATCAGAACAACTCGCTGCCGAAAAACATTCTCCTCATCTCCCTCTGGCTCTTTTCCCAATTCCCTTCAATCTGTGTCCTCTGGTTACCGACCCTCCCGCCAGTGGCAACAGTTTCTCCCCATCGACTCCATCAAAACCCCTCCTCATTTTCAACCCCTCTATTAAATCTCCCCTTAACCGTCTCTGCTCCAAGGAGAACAATCCCAGCTTCTCCAGTCTCTCCCGGTAACTGAAGTCTCTCATCCCCGGGACCATTCTGGTAAATCTCCCCTGAACCTTCTCTGCTCCAAAGAGAGTAATCCCAGCTTCTCTATTCTCTCCTCATAATTATTATTATTTATTAAGTGGGTTGTGCTGGGTATCTGGAAGCTGTAATTCGGTGAGTAGAAAGCAGTGGGAGGATAAGTCTGCAGATTGATTTTGGGAGATGGTGAAGACGGTGATCGTGGATTCAGACAAGGGAGGGAGGTGGTCTTTGAGACCGTCCGTGCTCTGTTGTAAGATCTCACTGTGTGTGTCTTGTTCCAGCCGTTCCCATTTGTACCTGTGACCTGACTGGCGGAGTCTGCGAACTCGACTGCTGCTGTGACCCTGACTGTTCCTCCGCGGACATCAATGTCTTCTCCACCTGTCTGCCGGGCAGTGAACCCTAAGTTTCTGTTCGTGTGTTACTACATTGGCACCCGGTCCGGCAAAGCCTCGATTTTAAGACACTCGTTCTCGTTTTCAAATCCCTCCATGGTCCTCGCCCGCTCCCTATCTCTGTAACCTCCTCCAACCGATTTATTCTCCACCGACAACCCCATGTCACTCCAACCTATCATGGATTCTACCCAACCCATTTATCTTCGCTCACAGCCCATGTATACTCTACGCACGATCATTGCTGGGACACTCAGGTCTGTTATACACACAGTCGGTGCTGGGACACTCAGTTCTGTTATACATACAGTCAGTGATGGGACACTCAGTCCTGTTATACACACAGACAGTGCTGGGAAACTCAGTCCTTTTTATACACATTGTCAGAGCTGGGACAATCAGTCCTGTTAGACACACAATCAGTGCTGGGACATTCAGTCCTGTTATACACACAGTCAGTGCTGGGACACTCAGTCCTGTTGAACACACAATCAATACTGGGACACTCAGTCCTGTTGCACACACAGTCAGTGCTGGGACACCCAATCCTGTTATACATACAGTCAGTGCTGGGTGAGTCACTCCTGTTATACACACAGTCAGTGCTGGGACATATTGGATATATTGGCCTTGGAGGGAGGACAGTGCAGATTCACCAGAATGAGACTGAAGCTTTAAGGGTTCAATTAATGAGGACCGGTTGTACAAACTGGGTTTGCATTCCCTTGAGTTTCAACGGTTGGGGGGTGATCTGATCCAGATATTTAAAATTATAAAGGGATTCGATAGGCTCCCCCCCTCTCCCACCACTTTCTTCTCAACGCCCCCATTCTCATTGCTCTGAGTGCTGAGGCCTGGTTTCTTCCGTTCACCCACAATTACATCAGGTCTGCAAACTTCATGTTCAATTGTCTGGTTGGAGCAGAAAAGGAGATGAATTGAAGCCCAAAAAAAAACCTTATGTGGCCTCATAAAATGAAGGAGATCAGCTCTTCGTTGGAATGTGCTCCCATCTGGGGATGTAGCTCAGTGGTAGAGCGCGTGCTTTGCATGTATGAGGTCCTGGGTTCAATCCCCAGCATCTCCAAAGCTATTTTTTCACCAGAATTACCCACAGAAAGGCGAATCTTGATTTTGGTGTGCTGCGAATTCAAATCTCTGAGGCTCCACAATCATTAAATTGCCCCTGACCAGGATTTCATCTCACGGTCTGCTCAGTTCACAGCAGCCGCCGACTGATCACAATGTGTGACGGTGCAATGTCCAGCGAGCAGTTCGAAGAACGGCGACCTGAAACAGAAATAATGGTCCGCACAGCCCGAGGAGACTCTCCCGCTCTCCCAGACTTTCTTCGCAACGCTCCCTTTCTCATTTCTCTGAGTGGCGAGACCTGGTTTCTTCTGTTCAACTGCATCTGTGTCAGGTCGGCAAACCTCAAGGAAAGTTGTCTCCTATGATTAAAAAAGGAGATGCTTTTCAGCCCAGTCAATCCTCGGGTGGACTTCGGAAAGTGAGGCACTCAGTCCTTTCACACTTGGTGAGAGATCGTGGTTATCTGGTGATGTCGCTCAGTGATAGACCGCACGCTTTGCGTGTATGGGGTCTCAAGTTCCCCAACAACTTTATGTTTTGAATTCCGGTCAGTCGGCGGCTGTTATGAGCTGAGCTGCTGAGGGGACCGTGAGATGAAGTCCTGCTTCTGGACAATTGAATGTTTGTCTCAAAAGTTGGAACTCGCTTCCCTCTGAAAGCACAATTCGTCTTTCTGTGGGACATTCTGGTAAAAATAAATGGTGGAGGTGTTAGATATTAAACCCAGAGATTTATACACGCAAAGAAGGCGCTATACCACTGAGCTACAACCCCAAATCCAATCGACCTATAGCCAAGGGTATAAGGACTGAGTCCTTACTGTCTTAACGCCACCCAATGATTTACTGGGCTTAAAATCATCTCCTCTTGTGCTCCAAGCAGACAACAGCCACGTAGTCCCGTAGCGGACGGTTGGACGGGACTAGAAATTCTCAGGCACATTGTAGCAGAGGCCACGAGAATATTTCGAGCCCTTGAACTTCAGCGGAGAATAACGTGAGGAGCAGAGACATTGAGTCTCGTTTCACTAAAGACAGACACAGGACATGCCCCAGGTATGGGTTTGTGCGAAGATCGTTTCCTTGAAAGCAACATGACGAGCTGGGGATGTAGACGAACATACGAAAATGATGCGCTGTAAAAGACCAGCTGGTCCATCAAACCTGCTCCTCACTCGGGATTGCTGGAGCATCATTACTGACACTTACTTTCCATTCCCCCGCCCGCAGCCATGGAATCTCCTGGGAGAGACAAAGATCCTGAGAAAAATCCAGGGCCTTTAAGGGATAGAGTACACTGGAAAATTCCTCCCTGACCCCCTCAAGTGATCGAAACCAGTCCAGGAGATCACATGGAATGTACGTACGTTGAATGTAAATCCTCTTACCTTTTATATGTTGTGACCTCTGACCCAGCCAAAAACCGGTCCAGCTCCCTGGAGAAGGAAGACAGAGAGTCAGCACGCACCGCACCAGCCAGCAACGCATTACAGAGGCGCACGACTCACTGGGAAAAGATGAAGCGCCTAAAATCCAGCCTATTCCTACCTCTGTGTACTCAAAACACTTGTCCCAGGTCCTCCCCAATCTGTCAAAGTGGAATAATCTCTCACTGGGCCCGCAATCCAGCCCTGGGTTCGGAACCATTGATACGGTGCGTGCGCTCTTCCATTGAATGCTATCCTGTGCCGAGCATTAGGTTTTTCTCGAGGTAACGAAAGTCTTGCCTGGCCTTGTGTTTAAAGGTGAGGTGAGCATCAGAGGATCTTTTCACAACTGCAGCCAAAATTCAAAACATAAACAGTGAGCAAGATAGTAGCAGACTTCAGTAGCACATAGGCAGACTGACAAAATGGGCAGACACATGGCAGTTGCAATTTAATGCGGAAAAGAGTGAATTCATGCACTTTTGGAGGAACCACGTGTAGAGGCAGTAGCATCTAAATGGTACTATTTTGAGTGGGTGGAAGAGCAGAGGGACCTGGGGGTGTATATTCACCAATCTTTGAAGGTGACAGTGCAAGTTGATAAATGGTACTATTTTCAGTGGATCCAAGAGCAGAGGGGCCTGGGTGTGCATATTTACAAATCGTTGAATGTGACAGGGCCAGTTGATTAGGCGGTTAAGAAAGTGAATGGGACACTTGGCTTTCTAAATAGTGGCATTGAATACAAACACAAGGAAGTCACGCTGAACTGGTTAGGCCTCAGCTTGAGTGTTGTGTACAATTCTGGACAGTACACTTTATGAAAGATGTCAAGACCTTGGAAAAGGTACAGAGGAGCTTGATCAGGATGATGCCAGGGAAGAGTGACTTCAGTTACGTGGAGAGGTTGGAGAATCTGGGTTTGTTCTCCGAAGAGCAAAGAAGCTTAAGGGAGACCTAATAGAGGTATTCAAAATAATGAGGGGTTTGGGCAGCCAAATAGGGAGAAACTGTTTTCACCGGCAAGTGGGTCAGTAACCAAAGGTCAGAGATTTAAAATAATTGTCAAAAGAACTAGAGGGGAAATGAGGAGAAATGTTTTCCCATCCTCGCTGGTAAAAACAAGCTGCTGGAACTTTTCACTCTCTCTCCTTTCCCTCTCTCTCTTTCCCATGGTTCAAACAAACTGATGCTGCAGCATCTGAAGTTTACGACAGTTTCCCACAGAGTTTCAATTCCTAGCTCGGCAGCTGTCTTAACTTTAACCTCGCCGCTTACCTCAGTGCAAGTACATCGTCTCAGTTAGACTTCTAAACAATCTGAAGCAATAATAAAACCTTTCGAACTTGCTCAATCTTCTCAGAATGCAGTCTTGAACAGTCAAGTCTAACAGTTCTGTGTTCAATTCTGTGTTGAACCAAACTCTGCTCCTTTAGCAAGTGAAAGATCCATATTTAAAAGTCCAAAGTCCTTCACGGGGTAACCATATATTTAATCAAGTGTTTAATATGAGCCTGAGCTCGGATCAGGCTTCTGTGTGGGGGAACACCTGGGCAACAGTGACGACACTATTATAAGTTTTCAATTGGCTGTTAGAAGCAAAGTCACTGAAAATTTACAACTCATAGATATAACTACCTGCATTTAAACAGCGCATTTAACCCCCCACAGATAAATAGACCAATCCGAATTACTGAGGTATAATCAGACAAATATGGAACTCCAGCTGAAGAAGGAGATGTTAGGCGCCATGAGAAAATCATAACACAAGTGATGGCTTTCATGGAAGGTCTGAAAGAAGGAAAGGACTTGCCTTTTTCAGCGCCTTTCAAGACCACAGGACGTCCTAAAATGCTTTACAGTCAATGAAGTGCATTTTGAAGTGTCGTCACTGTGTAATGTGGGGAACGGGCCAGCAAATTTGCACACAGCAAGCTCATACAAACTGCAATGAGATAAATGACCAGAAAATCGGTTTCAGTTATATTAGTTGAGGGATAAATATTGCCCAGGTCAATGGGGAGAACTCCTGTGTTTATTCTTGAATATTGCCGTGTGATCTTTTATATCTACCTGAGAGGGCAGATAGGCCGTTTCACGTGTCTTACGTAAGTCGATATCTCCGACAGTGCAGTGCTGCCTCAGTACTGCACTGCAGTGTCAGCTTGGATTATGTGTTCAAGTCTCTGGAGTGGGACTAAAACTCACAACTTTCGAACGCAGAAGTGAGACCGCTACCACTGAGCCAAGCCTGATACCTGAAAGGGGTAGAGGGAGATGGAGGGGCAGGGGGAGGGCATTCTGGAGCTTGGATATGGATGAAGGCACGGCTCTCAAAAGTAGAGCAAATGGACTGTGGATGCACAAGCGCTAGAGGTGGGGGAATGGAATATTTGGCAGGGGCTGCAGGGCTGGAGGATGTTACAGACATAGGGAGGGGTGAGGCCCTTGTGGATTTAATTGTAAGGAACAATAAAAATAAACTACAGGCTTCGGAGACTGGAAACCAATGCAGTTCAGTGAAGTTTGGATGATTTGTGAGGGACTCACCAATCAAAAAGAGAGGGGTGGAGGTTGAATCAGTGGCAAGGATGTGGAGATTGGGAGGGGGTAAAAGATCTTGACTTCACAATTTTTAACTGGAGGATATTATGGCTCCTCTAAAACAGAATGGTGCTATGACAACACAAAGACATTGGAAGGGTCAAGAGAGGCGGTGGTTTTGTCAGCGTAAATCTGAAAGCTGGTCCATGTCTGCGGACAATGTCACCAAAGGGCATCATGCAGATGAGGAAGAGGAGGGAGCAAAGGATTGAACCTTTAGAGACATCAGAGATAACGGCGATAGGGTGGGAAGAGAAGCTTCTCCTGACTATGATCAGATAGGTGAGTGGAACCAAGCGAGGGATGTCCCACCAAAAGAGGCCAATGATCGATGAATGAGGAAGTCACGGGTGGGTTTCCTGTAGTTGTGGAGGAGAGGGCGGAGATGGGGAGGGGTGGGCCATGGAGGGATTTAACCCCATGCTGAAAATGCTAAAAGTTCGGCGATCGGGAACTGGGAGTTAGTGAGGGTCCGTGAGGCCAAGCATGACCTGGTGCTGGTTGGAAGGAGGAGGCTGAATGACCGGACAGGCGTACATTGGAGGAATGGAGTCTGGAGGGTCAGAGGCATTAATGAAGGTTTTAATGGCAATATGCTGAGGAAGGAATGGAGGCGGGTGAGGGAAGCACGGGGCCTTTGTGATGGAGGTCAAATCGGGTCATGAGCTCAGCTCGGGGTTGTACGGGAGCAATTTTACTGCAGCCTTCAACCATTGTAAAATAAACGGGGAAATATCTGCAGTAAAATAACGGAGAGAGGAATGGCAATGAAACTCGTTTAGTGACCCCTGATATCACGCACAGTCCTAAGCATGACCATCAACTGTCCCCATGTCAGAGACTCAAAATACATATTTTAACTGGGAAACTGCAGGAACAGAGTGAAACGGGTCTGCTTTTGCCACTGGATTCAGTGCAGACGCGGTGAAATCGGTAAAATGTATAAATGAATCGGCAGGAGTGAACATGGTCAATACAATTATATGAAAACTGTAAATGAAGACGCTGATTGTTGTTGGACCAGTCCTTTCTGAACAAAGCTTTTAACTTTATTCCTGAGAGAGGTCTCATTAAGACAAGGTTCTGAACTTTGAGATGTTTGTGATATATCCACGTCATTATTTACATTGGAGACAAAGCTGCTGATGTAAGGTGTTTGTTCAGGTGACTGTAACTAATAGCAATGATCAGGGGTATAACCGTGTCAGTGGAGATTTATCCCCTGTATAAATTAAGCTCGTTGCAATGTACCAGCGCAGAGTGCTTTCTGGAGCTCCGGTTTACAGATCAGCAGAAGTCACTGCTTCTCACAGAAATGGGATATTCAGTACTGTTTCAGATCGAACGCATTTACTATCCTGTTCTTGCAGCCATTGGAGTTCCAGGTAAGCCGTTATCTCATCTGTGAATATTGCAAATCGGTGCTATCTGTGCTGCTGTACTTGGCTAATTATTTTTTCTCCCACCATGTTTTGCGCAGTCACCTCTTATATCAGTTGAATGATTGAATGTTTAAAGTCTCTGCTCTTTCAGTCTTGTAGGAGCTGCATTATATCTGTAATGAACATTGTATATCCAACCCTGGCACTGTTACTGGATTGTTCTCTGTACTGAATATAATGTTGAATAATGGTATGTACTTACATTCAAAACGTTCGGTCTTGAAGGAGCTGCATTATACCTATTATGATCATTACATCTCCAACCTTGGCATTGTTACTGGATTATTCTGTGCACTGAATTTATCGTGGAATAATGGTCTATCATTCCAAATGGTCGGTCCTGTAGCAATTGCATTTTTTCTGTAGTGAACGTTGTTTTTCCAACCCTGGCTTTGTTACTGGATTATTCTCTGTATTGAATGTATTGGAATCAGTTGTCTGGGCTAAGAGCTGGTATCAGACCATCAGGATTGGTTAACATTTTCATGTTGTTGAAATAACCTGTCCTGGAAATTTTTTCTTTTAATGTGTTTTCAGTGATTGATAATGAGACAGCTCACGGTCTCAGTGTTCCAAGGAGGCAGCGCAATGTCCGCCCTCTTCAATCACATGGTTTAGTTTAAGTGGCATTTCATTGTATTTATTGGTTATCACTGTTATGAGATATTATTTCATTATGTGTGTATCTGACGCAGCTCCAGAAGTCTGGTTACTGAACAGCGTTTGCTGCTGATTCTTTCATATCTCCTTCTCTGCTTGACTGTGGATGAATTCACTGTAAAATGTAATGTTTTGTATTTATGTTGTATCAGTTTGCACTTTTTCTGTTGGAATCATGAGCCCTTCTATTTATCTATAGATTTTTAGCAGCAGCGGTGATGTTGGCGTTTTGTTAATTGAACAATGCCGCCATCTAACGCTGTACTTTGTAATTACAGGAGAAGGAATTTCAATCATTGTGAGGTGTGTCTGGAAGAGGCATTCGATTCTGTTTATTCCATGAATTGTAGATGAAGTGAACAGTGTAGGTGAACAGCTGGAGACTTGGAAGATCTGCAGAAACATTAAACTGTTCACCGAGGCTCCACTATTCAACAAACTGACACTAAGAATAGGATTTTTGGAACACGGGGCTGGTGAAGAGAAAACAGGCGCAGGATGTTAGGATTTACTCGGATGTGAAAAGGGGCATTGAGGAAGAGTGCAGAGAGAGTGCGGAGAGTTAGAGAGGAGCGATAGAGAACGCAACTGAGAAGAAAAACGCGAGAGAGGAGCAGAAGGAACGAGAGAAAGAGAAAGACAGAGAGAGAGAGAGAATGGGGGAGAGAGAGAAAGAGAGACACATAAGCAGAATGAGAGAGAAGGAGAGAAAGAGAGATGGAGGGAGAAAGCGGGATGAATTGCTGAAACTTGGAATACAATTATGAAGAGGAAATGTGACTTGAAGGCGTTATTAGGATGTTGTCAGATTGTGAGAGTTTTATTGTACTCTCTCCGGGTGTGTTTATCACTATCAGATCCTCAGTCTGTTTATGTGAATGTTCCTTTTACTTGTTTACCGGCTGAATACATAAACATAATTGAGACGTATTTAAAGAAAAAGGATCGCATTGGATTGTTAGGATGTTGTATTCTAGAAGCTATGTGTCAGCTTAATTCAATAAAGAACGAGGCTAATTTAATTAATGCATTTTAATTACAGGGCTCGACAGGGTAGATGCAAGGAGGATGTTTCCCCTGGTTGGGGAGTCTAGAGGCAGGATCACAGTCTCAGAATAAGTGGTAGGTCATTTAAAATCAAGATGAGGAGAAGTTTCTTCAATCAAAGAGTGGTGAATCTTTGGAATTCTCTACCCCAGAGGGCTGTGGAGGTTCAGTCATTGAGTACATTCAAAGCAGAAATCGATTGATTTCTGGATATTAAAGGCATCACGGGATATGGGGATGATGCAGGAAAAAGGCATTGGGATGCAGATGGACGGGAAAGTGAGCGAGGGTCGTTACGGTAGGGGGACTGTAACTAACAAGCTGCTCCCTGACACCAATAACCACAGAAATTACGGGTTGAATTCATTAATTGTGTTGTGTTTCTGGGACCAATCGATTAGATTCCTTTTAATACTGTGCTGCAGTCTCTCCCTGTGAATCCGAGCCTCTCCTCCCACTGCATTGAATCCTCCGTCTCCTCATCCGTTGCTTCTGTTTATACACTTTCCAAAACCATCTGCTCCTGGCTCCACTCCAGCTCCTGCATGTCTTTTTCCTTGTCTCACTCCCAATCTCACTCACTCGCTCGACCTCCAGCTGCCTCTTCCAATCCGATCCGAAGCCTCAAACACACCACCGCGGATCTCCATCTTTCCGGTTTTGGGCCGGCCCCAGTCGGCTCTCTTAACCCAGAGCAACAAACCAGCAGCACCTCCCGCTGTCCCCCACCCCCCAGCCCGCTCACGTTCCCGTCCACCTTGAGCCCAAAATCCACATTTAACCAGTTGGATTCCCGGTCCGTAAAACCCCTTCTCCCTTCCCTACTGGCACTGCCCCCTCTCTCGGGCCTTTCAGTGGATCCGGTGCTCAATTTATTCACTTTCTGTGTCAATTTGCCAAGTCATTCTTGATAATTGTCTTTAAATACATTTTTCTGCACGAAAGCGCGGCCCAGGTCAGTGAATCAGATTCCAGCGTTTGATGCAGCGACAAAGCTGGAAATGTCCCCCAGATCCTGTCAAAAAGCTGCTTTGTCTCCAGGTCTGATCAGTAATTTCTCTGCTTCCTTTCCCTTTCTTACAGTTAACTTGGTGGCGATTGTGATCCTGACCCGAGGAAAGTGCGGTCTCTCCAAATGTATCACTCGCTACCTGGTGGGAATGGCGGCGGCCGATCTCCTGGTCGTTATCACTGATGTCATAATGTGGCGCATTGTTGAGATTTATTTCCCAGTTTCATTCTTGACCATTACCCCCGTGTGTCGTCTCATTGTCACCATGATTTTTGCAGTCACAGCGGCCTCTGTCTGGTTCACAGTGGTTTTCACCTTTGATCGATTTGTGGCCATTTGTTGTCAGAAGCTGAAAACAAAACAATGCACCGAGAAAACGGCGGCTGTTGTTATCGGGGTGGTGAGTGCGCTGAGCTGTTTGCTAAACATTCCCTGGTACTCTGTAATTGACCCGGAATATATAATGGACAATGTACCCCGGGGTTGTGTCTGGAAACAGAGCCTTTTCACTTCACCCGCATGGGCAGCGTTTGACTTGTTTTATTTTGTGTTAATGCCTTGTCTCCCATGCATTCTGATTTTGCTGTTCAATGTTCTCACCGCCAGGCACATTTTAACGGCCAGTAGAGTCCGCAGGGGGCTCCGGGGCCGCAGCAATGGAGAGAATCACAAGGATCCAGAGATGGAGAACCGAAGGAAATCCATCATTTTACTCTTCAGTATATCAGGCAGTTTTATATTGTTATGGAGCACAGTCGTTTTTTATGTTATCTCTCTGCATACAGCAAACGCCCAGTACTATGCGGTCAGTGACATTGAGTCAGCCGCATTCATGCTTCAACTTCTCAGTTCCTGCACCAACACGTGTATTTATGCTGTGACCCAGACTAAATTCAGAGAGGAGCTGAAGAACGGGGTGAAATACGCACTGAATCTAATTGTTACATTCGTTAAATCATAGAAACGTCTGAGAATTTTCATCGAAAATCAAATAAAAAGTCAATTAGAGTAGATTTTCACGTTTGGCGGTGGGGTAAGACTGGCGGTAGCGGATCGGGCGTCCGTTGTTCACCGCACCTGATTTTTCTATCCATTGAGATCAATGTGTTCGCTAACTTAACTGATATCAATCCAATACGTTAAAAACATTTGGAAATACCAGACAGGAATTATATTTTATACGACAAATGCGGTGTTTGTGAAATGATACAAGTTGATTTGAACGTGAAAAAGGTTTTCTGTTACTAATCTGGAAATACATGATTTCAATATTAAATGTTGCAGCCTGAAACGTGTAAAATCAAACATGCTCCCTTTCGGTTGATGATTATTTCCCATCACACACACTGCCCGGTGGGATGGATTGAGGGTGAGCTGTCAGGGTCAGACAGCGTCCTGTTCATTGGGACATTTGTTTTGACCAGAACAGAATAATAATGGACCAACACCCGGACCTTACTAACTGGGAAAATATTCATGTAATTTCAAACTCCAGTGGGGAGTTCCGAAGACCGTTTCCTCTCTGAGCTGCTGGGCAGCAATGTTTACTTACTGCAGGGAGTTTAATGGGACATGAGGCTGGGCCTGGTTACACAGATCTATAAGGAAACCTCATGATACATTTCTGAGAAGATCAGGAGGCGGGAGATTTCTCACGGCCTCAGCAGGCCAAGGGAAAGCTCTAATGCTCCTCCTCGCCACACAAAATATGAGTTACAAATAAACTTCTCAGTGTTCTGGATCACTCAATGCCCATCGATAGGGCGGCTCCTCCTCCCATTTGTAACTAACATTATGTGGTGTCCCGTGTACGTCATAATACTCTGATTTACATATTACACGTGGTCTGACCCGGAAACAGGTGGGTGTTGCTCCGGCCGCTCTTCTCAGGACCCGACCCACGATGGTGGAGGCAGGAACGCCAGTGTTAAAGGGGCGGTAAGTGACCTGACACCATTTACTTGCCTCTACCACCCCATTTCCGCCAGGCGGCGATACTTAAAATCGGCCACACCTTTCCTGACCTACGCCCTAGTATTAATCTTCGAAGCCCACAAGCTGGTCCATTGTCTCAAACTGCACCGGTTCACAACACGTGGAGGGAAAATTTCACCATCGCTGGGGGCTGAGCTGAAAGAGCGGATCACCCGCCCCTTATAGAACAGGCCCGATTTTACTTTCTCCGTCAGTTCACCGCCCAAGCAGTGAAGGTGAAATTACCCCCTACGTCTCTGATCCCAAAGTTCGACAGGTGTGTGAAGCACATCACACACTGTTTGCTAAATACTGTCATGAATGTGAGCGTATCGATCCATGTATTCAGGTAAAAGGTGATAACCCCCCGCCCCTCCATAGAGACAGGATCCCTATACCGTGGAGTCGAAGTGGGGGTTCACCCCCAACAGCTCGGTAACACAGGATGCAGTGCACTGCGGGCAGTTCCCTGGAATGCACCTCCAGATAGATATGAACTGCTGCTGGAAGGCCATCAACTCGGTGAAGGAGGCCCGATGGTCTTCCTAAAACCAGCTGGTCTTCCAGGTGAAGGAGCTGTTCACGATCCAAGGCCCAGGAGTCCGTGCTGTGGGAAGCACTGAAGTTTAAACTAACTTGGCAGTGGGATGGGATACAGAGTGGAGCTACAATAGGGGGTGATGTGCAGCCAAATATATAGAAAAAAACAAGTCAGCTTGGAAGACAGGGCAAATATGTGAGGGCAGGGCTGGATGGCATCTATTTTAATGCAAGGAGTCTTGCGAATAAGGTGGATGAACTGAAGGTGTTGATAAACATATGGGAGTATGATATTGTTGCTGTCACAGAGACATGGTTGAGGGAGGGGCAAGAATGGCAGCTCAATATTCCGGTGTACAGAATCTTCAGGCGAGACAGAGGGGGAGGTATAAGAGGAGGGGGGTCGCAATATTAATTAAAGAATCAATTACTGCCATAAGGAGGGATGATATATTAGCAGGTTCCTCTAATGAGGCCATATGGGTGGAGCTTAAAAACAAAAAGGGGGCAAGCACTTTGATGGGAGTGTACTATAGGCCCCCAAACAGTCAGGGGGAGATAGAGGAACAAATATGTAGGCAAATCTCAGAAAATTGTGCAAATAATAGGGTAATAATAGTGGGGGATTTCAACTTCCCCAATATTAACTGGGATACTCAGAGTGTAAAAGGCTTAGAGGGTACAAAATTCTTAACGTGCATCCAGGAGAGCTTTTTGAGCCAGCATGTAGAAAGTCCTACAAGAGAGGGGGCGGTACTGGACCTAATTCTAGGGAATGTGGCCGGCCAAGTGGAAGAAGTGCTGGTAGGTGAGCACTTTGGTGACAGTGACCATAATTTGGTGAGATTTAAGGTGGTCATGGAAAAGGACAGGGAGGGGCCGGAAATAAAGGTTCTAAATTGGGGGAAGGCCGATTTTAATAGGATAAGGCAGGATCTGGCCAAAATGGACTGGGATCAGCTGCTTGTAGGAAAATCCGCATTGGAGCAATGGGAGTCTTTCAGAAGGGAGATTGAGTCCATACAATGGCAACATGTTCCTGTAAAGGTCAAGGGTGGTTCCAAGAACTCCAGGGAACCTTGGATGTCAGGGGATATACGAGAATGGATTAGGAAAAAAAGGAGGGCTTTTGGCAGATACAAAAGGCTAAAGACGGAGGAAGCCCTAGAGGAGTACAAAAAGTGCAGGGGGATACTTAAAAAAGAAATTAGGAGATCAAGGAGGGGCCATGAAATAACACTGGCGAGCAAAATAAAGGAAAATCCTAAGATGTTTTATAAGTATATTAAGGGTAAGAGGATGACTAGGGAAAAAATAGGGCCCATTAGGGACAAAAATGGCAATCTGTGTGTGGAGCCGGCAGATGTAGGAGGGGTTCTAAATGATTTTTTTTGCATCTGTTTTCACTATGGAGAAGGACGATGTGGACATAGAAATACGGCAGGGGGACTGTGATATACTCGAACATATTAACATCGAGCGGGAGGAGGTATTGGCGGTTTTAGCAGGCCCGGACGAAATGTATCCCAGGCTACTGTGTGAGGCAAAGGAGGAGATTGCGGGGGCTCTGACACATATATTCAGAACCTCTCTGGCCACAGGGGATGTGCCAGAGGACTGGAGAACCGCTAATGCAATACCATTATTCAAGAAGGGGAGTAGGGAAAAACCGGGGAACTACAGGCCAGTGAGCCTAACATCAGTGGTAGGAAAATTATTGGAAAAAATTCTGAAGGACAAAATTAGTCTCCACTTGGAGAAGCAAGGATTAATCAGGGATAGTCAACATGGCTTTGTCAAGGGAAGATCATGTCTGACTAATTTGATTGAATTTTTTGAGGGGGTGACTAGGCGTGTGGATGAGGGTAACGCAGTGGATGTGGTATACATGGATTTCAGTAAGGCCTTCGATAAAGTCCCGCACAGGAGACTGGTCAAGAAGGTACGAGCCCATGGAATCCAGGGTGCCTTGGCACTTTGGATACAAAACTGGCTTAGTGGCAGAAGGCAGAGGGTGATGGTCGAAGGTTGTTTTTGTGACTGGAAGCCTGTGGCCAGTGGGGTACCACAGGGATCGGTGCTGGGTCCCTTGCTGTTTGTGGTCTACATTAATGACTTGGATATGAATGTAAAAGGTATGATCAGTAAGTTCACTGATGATACAAAAATTGGTAGGGTGGTAAATAGCGAGGAGGATAGCCTCAGTCTGCAGGACGATATAGATGGGTTGGTCAGATGGGCGGAACAGTGGCAAATGGAATTTAACCCGGAAAAGTGCGAGGTGATGCACTTTGGAGGGACTAACAAGGCAAGGGAATACACAATGAATGGGAGGACCCTAGGCAAGACAGAGGGTCAGAGGGATCTTGGTGTGCAAGTTCACAGATCCCTGAAGGCGGCGGAACAGGTAGATAAGGTGGTAAAGAAGGCATATGGGATACTTGCCTTTATTAGCCGAGGCATAGAATATAAGAGCAAGGAGGTTATGATGGAGCTGTATAAAACACTGGTTAGGCCACAGCTGGAGTACTGTGTGCAGTTCTGGTCGCCACACTACAGGAAGGATGTGATCGCTTTGGAGAGGGTGCAGAGGAGATTCACCAGGATGTTACCAGGGCTGGAGCGCTTCAGCTATGAAGAGAGACTGGGAAGATTGGGTTTGTTTTCCTTGGAGCAGAGGAGGCTGAGGGGGGACATGATTGAGGTGTACAAAATTATGAGGGGCACAGATAGGATGGATACTAAGGAGCTTTTTCCCTTCGTTGAGGGTTCTATAACAAGGGGACATTGATTCAAGGTAAAAGGCGGGAGGTTTAGAGGGGATTTGAGAAAGAACTTTTTCACCCAGAGGGTGGTTGGAGTCTGGAACTCACTGCCTGAAAGGGTTGTGGAGGCAGGAACCCTCACAACATTCAAGAAGCATTTGGATGAGCACTTGAAATGCCACAGCATACAAGGCTACGGACCAAATGCTGGAATATGGGATTAGAGTAGACAGGGCTGATGGCCGGCGCGGACACGATGGGCCGAAGGGCCTCTATCCGTGCTGTATAACTCTATGACTCTAAGATGCGGCCTGACCAAAGGCTCTATGGGGAAAGACGACATTGTAAGGCTATTTTACCTTATATTGTTCAGCATGTATTTGAAAATATGTTCTATATTTTCAATTGTAATAACGGAATCGTAGCGTGTATGATATCTATTCTATTGTTTTGAATTGCAATTGTGGTATTTACATTGAACTGTGTGCATCCATAAATTTTATGAAATAAAGTACATCTTGAAATATTTTTTAAAAGTTCCAGTCTCACCGTGTGTGCTGTGTTGGACAGTGAACAGTGGAAACACAGCCGGACAGTAAAGATGTGGGGAGTTATAAAAAGAACATCTATTGCAGGCACCAGGTGAGAAATAGGATTAATTTCTTAATGATGAGAAACTCGGGGCTGTAGAGGAGCAAAGGGATTTGTGTGTCCAGGTGCACCAATCACGAAAAGCTACTGCACATATCCAAAATTTAAAGGTCCCAATTTCTAGTCTGTCATATCCCAAGGTATTGCTGTCAGGTATTTCGCCAACTCTCTGGAATTTGCTGATATAATCAGGCCCCACTGCCGCCCTCGCTGGTCCATTCCATCCATCCAGCGCCCTCTGCATTAAAAAGTTACATTCAATCATTCTGCTCATCCTCTGCCCCAGGGAGAGAAGACTAATAGTGGCGGGAGGACCCAGACCATCAGCCTTATATGAGTTTGGAAGTTTCTGTTTTTAATTCAGGTTATTTAATTTGCAATTATTTCCCTTTTTTGTATCTTATATTTTAATTTCATCATTGCAGATTTTGCATTTTTGAACAAATTCTCCAAACCCTTTGCGCAGTGAGTGCTGACTCCGGGCCCTTTGATTGACAGCTCTCACCACCTCCACCCCAATCCCCACGACTCCGGGCTGACTCCTCCCACCACGTAACACGCATCACGCAGCAGCGTCACTCACCTTACCGCGCTGACGTCCTTGCGCCGCGTTGCCTTAGCAACAGGCCCGCGCCGGGAGGATGATGATTGCCGCCCAAGGCCGGTGGGCGGACGGGCGCTGCTGTGGGCGGGGGCGGGGCCGACAGAGGGAGGGCCCGCACCGGGGAGTGGCCTGAGAGGGGTGGCGGGCGGAGTTACTCGGGGCCTCCTGTGGGCCCCGTGAATCTCCACTCTGTCAGCGGCCGGTGTCGAGCTGGGCTCGGGGGGGAGTCACTCTCCCGCCTCTCGGTCAAACGGGCCGTGGGTCGGAGCCCGAAAGTGAGCGAGAATCAAACAGCACAGGGAGAGGCCGCTCGGCCCATCGCGCCTGTGCAGGCTCTGTGAAAGAGGCCGCTTGGCCCATCGCGCCCTTGCCGGCCCTGTGAAAGATCGATCCCATTAGTCCCACTCCCCCCTGCTCTTTCCCCACAGTCCCGCAAATTTTCCCCCTTCAAGGATTGACCCGATTCCCTTTTGAAAGTTATTATTGAATCTGCTCCCTCCGCCCTTTCAGGCAGTGAATTCCAGATCAGAACAACTCGCTGCCTAAAAACATTCTCCTCATCTCCCTCTGGCTCTTTTCCCAATTCCCTTCAATCTGTGTCCTCTGGTTACCGACCCTCCCGCCTGTGGCAACAGTTTCTCCCCATCGACTCCATCAAAACCCCTCCTCATTTTCAACCCCTCCATTAAATCTCCCCTTAACCGTCTCTGCTCGAAGGAGAACAATCCCAGCTCCTCCAGTCTCTCCCCGTAACTGAAGTCTCTCATCCCCGGTACCATTCTGGTAAATCTCCCCTGAACCTTCTCTGCTCCAAAGAGAGTAATCCCAGCTTCTCTATTCTCTCCACATAATTATTATTATTATTAAGTGGGTTGTGCTGGGTATCTGGAAGCTGTAATTCGGTGAGTAGAAAGCAGTGGGAGGATAAGTCTGCAGATTGATTTTGGGAGATGGTGAAGACGGTGATCGTGGATTCAGACAAGGGAGGGAGGTGGTCTTTGAGACCGTCCGTGCTCTGTTGTAAGATCTCACTGTGTGTGTCTTGTTCCAGCCGTTCCCATTTGTACCTGTGACCTGACTGGCGGAGTCTGCGACCTCAACTGCTGCTGTGACCCTGACTGTTCCCCCGCGGACATCAATGTCTTCCCCACCTGTCTGCCGGGCAGTGAACCGTAAGTTTCTGTTCATGTTTTACTACATTGGCACCCGGTCCGACAAAGCTTCGATTTTAAGACCCTCGACCTCGTTTTCAAATCCCTCCATGGTCCTCGCCCTCTCCATATCTCTGTAACCTCCTCCAACCGATTTATTCTCCACCGACAACCCCATGTCACTCCAACCTATCATGGAATCGAACCCACCCATTTATCTCCTCCCACACACCATCTGCACTCTGCGCACAGTCAGTGCTGGGACACTCAATCCTGTTATACGCACAGTCAGTGCTGGGACACTCAGTCCTGTTATACACACAGTCAGTGCTGGGACACTCAGTCCTGTTATACACACAGTCAGTGCTGGGACACTCAGTTCTGTTACACACAGAGTCAGTGCTGGGACACTCAGTCCTGTGAATACACACAGTCAGTGCTGGGACACTCAATCCTGTTATACACAGTCATTGCTGGGAAAGTCAGTCCTTTTACACACACAGTCAGTGCTGGGACACTCAGTCCTGTTATACATACAGTCAGTGCTGGGACATTCAGTGCTGGGACATTCAGTCCTGTTGTACGCACACTCAGTGCTGGGACAATCAATCCTGTTATACACACATTCAGTGCTGGGACACCCTGTCCTGCTATCAACACAGTCAGTGCTGGGACACTCAGTTCTGTTATACACACAGTCAGTGCTGGGACACTCAGTCCTGTTTTCACACAGTCAGTGCTGGGACACTCAGTCCTGTTATACACAGAGTCAGTGCTGGGACACTCAGTCCTGTTATACACACAGTCAGTGCTGGGACGCTCAGTTCTGTTATACACACAGTCAGTGCTGGGACAGTCAGTCCTTTTTCAATACAGTCAGTGCTGGGACACTCAGTCCTGTTATACACAGAGTCAGTGCTGGGACACTCAGTCCTGTTATACACACAGTCAGTGCTGGGACACTCAGTTCTGTTATACACACAGTCAGTGCTGGGACAGTCAGTCCTTTTTCAATACATTCAGTGCTGGGACACTCAGTTCTGTTATACATGCAGTCAGTGCTGGGACACTCAGTCCTGTTATACACATTCAGTGCTGGGACACTCAGTCCTGTTATACACACAGTCAGTGCTGGGACACTCAGTCCTGTTCTTCACACATTCAGTGCTGGGACACTCAGTCTTGTTAAACATACAGTCAGTGCTGGGACACTCAGTCCTGTG